>NW_021276783.1:0-1108 GCF_002162155.2 Triticum dicoccoides | reverse complement strand
TTGATCTCGTGATCAAGTTGGGTTCTTGTGAACCACCTTCTCTCCAAAAATCGGTGTTAGATATCCCTGAGCTAGTTGGTTAAGCTAGTCAACAACTTGGAGAGTTGGAAGATAAAATCTTGCCTGACTTAGTTCGTTCCAAAGGGATATTCTTGTGTAGTGTGTGTTGAAGAAGGATGATATCTTCATCGATTGGTCCCTGTGATCAGTTGTTGGACCTATTGTCTTATCAATCCTTTGATTTGAGTGTGGGCCATCGTCAAGTCAAATCAGTACCAACGATGCTCGTAATGTTGTCTTATTCGTGGTTGATCCCTCGAGCATACACCATTACATCTTTGGTCTGACCAATGCTATCACCGTGTTCACTTAACTATGGAATTCCTTTTAAAAGGAAACCCGGATGAATTGTTGTTGAGCCCATTGACAACATCCTTATCTCCTCCATGATTTTGTTGAACATTAAGCTAGTGTTGGAAACTTTTGAAAGCATTTGTTCATGCTAGTTCATGAAGCATATGTTCGGATGTAAGAAGTGACTTCCTCTAGTTCATGTGCATTTGATGCAAGTTGCCGCCATGGATTCGAGAAAGTCAATGTTGTTTCCTTTGGAATCATCCCAAATCAGTCATGCACACGTGCGAAGAATTCTGTGGTTTGAAGACTTGCAACCTTGAATCTATATGTACCCCTAGCACACCAAGCCACTGATTGATTTGTTCAAGGAGAAGGAGTTCCTTCATAAGAGCTAATCCGGACTTATGTAAGGACTTCGATACCCTCGTTGATGGTTCCCCCTCCTGAACTCGGTAGTGTTTTATTATAAGACTACTTTGTGGTCATGCTTGTCTTGGACAACGTGTTCACATGTTTGTAGCAGAACCAGCTCATGTTTTGGAGCTTGCTATCGTAGTTCATCTCCCGAGAATCCCGCAACGTCATCTCGTCGATTTGTGTTGCAAACTTCCGTTTTTCTTCCTAGACTCGATGAGTCTGGAATATCCTGACACCAACCAGATCTGAATCTCAGGCAGATATGATGGTTGGAATATTTCCCAAGAATTATAATATTGGTCGCGCGATAACCGGTAAAGTGGATGTCGTGGCC
>NW_021276782.1:0-1040 GCF_002162155.2 Triticum dicoccoides | reverse complement strand
GTAACATACCGGTGGTTCATGATATTCCAAATTCCTTTTCGGAAGTATCACCAGGTTGTCGCCTGACCGCTATGTTGATCTCGTGATCAAGTTGGGTTCTTGTGAACCACCTTCTCTCCAAAAATCGGTGTTAGATATCCCTGAGCTAGTTGGTTAAGCTAGTCAACAACTTGGAGAGTTGGAAGATAAAATCTTGCCTGACTTAGTTCGTTCCAAAGGGATATTCTTGTGTAGTGTGTGTTGAAGAAGGATGATATCTTCATCGATTGGTCCCTGTGATCAGTTGTTGGACCTATTGTCTTATCAATCCTTTGATTTGAGTGTGGGCCATCGTCAAGTCAAATCAGTACCAACGATGCTCGTAATGTTGTCTTATTCGTGGTTGATCCCTCGAGCATACACCATTACATCTTTGGTCTGACCAATGCTATCACCGTGTTCACTTAACTATGGAATTCCTTTTAAAAGGAAACCTGGATGAATTGTTGTTGAGCCCATTGACAACATCCTTATCTCCTCCATGATTTTGTTGAACATTAAGCTAGTGTTGGAAACTTTTGAAAGCATTTGTTCATGCTAGTTCATGAAGCATATGTTCGGATGTAAGAAGTGACTTCCTCTAGTTCATGTGCATTTGATGCAAGTTGCCGCCATGGATTCGAGAAAGTCAATGTTGTTTCCTTTGGAATCATCCCAAATCAGTCATGCACACGTGCGAAGAATTCTGTGGTTTGAAGACTTGCAACCTTCAATCTATATGTACCCCTAGCACACCAAGCCACTGATTGATTTGTTCAAGGAGAAGGAGTTCCTTCATAAGAGCTAATCCGGACTTATGTAAGGACTTCGATACCCTCGTTGATGGTTCCCCCTCCTGAACTCGGTAGTGTTTTATTATAAGACTACTTTGTGGTCATGCTTGTCTTGGACAACGTGTTCACATGTTTGTAGCAGAACCAGCTCATGTTTTGGAGCTTGCTATCGTAGTTCATCTCCCGAGAATCCCGCAACGTCATCTCGTTGATTTGTGTTGCAAACTT
>NW_021276781.1:0-1077 GCF_002162155.2 Triticum dicoccoides | reverse complement strand
ACATATGCAACACCACAAACATATGCAACACCACGAACATACATAGATCTAGCTAGGCCGTAAAAAGTGCATGTGCACATTGTTGTAAGGAGAACAACCTAAATATAGCTTCCCCCCTTACTTACCTATTAAAACAAGGTAATTTAACCACTTAATTTGAATGAATCTATGGTGGAAATGAGGTGAAAAAGAGGAGGCACCCAAGACAAGGAGGAGGTGGAGAGAATGAAGTGGGGAGAAAGTGAGTGTGTGGGTAGGAGAGGCTGTCCCAAATATCTTGTTGCTGCCCACTTACTAATGGCGCACCTCTTGCATGGTGCGCCATTAGTAGTTACAACTACTAATGGCGCACTTAAGCAGGATGCGCCATTAGTATGTTTGGATAGGCGCACTAGTTCAAAAAAAAATTCTATACTAATGGCGCACCCGCTGCCTGGTGCGCCATTAGTAGTTACAACTACTAATGGCGCACTTGGGCAGGATGCGCCATTAGTATGTTTGGATAGGCGCACTAGTTCAAAAAAAAAATTCTATACTAATGGCGCACCACCTGCCTGGTGCGCCATTAGTAGTTACAACTACTAATGGCGCACTTTGCCCGGATGCGCCATTAGTATGTTTGGACAGGCGCACTAGTTAAAAAAAAATTGATACTAATGGCGCACCCGTAGCATGGTGCGCCATTAGTAGTTTAAACTCTAATGGCGCATCAGATTGTGGTGCGCCATTAGTATATACTAATGGCGCACCATCTTTCTGGTGCGCCATTAGTGTCAATCCCATCTATAGCCCTTTTCCTAGTAGTGATATGTGTATGTGCCTATAATGTATATGTTTTTTATTTTTATTAGTTTAGTTTTTTGTTCATATATAGAAAGTTACAATTTTAATTAGGTTAGTGCAGGAAAAGGTTAGTGCATTTTAATTAGGTTAGTGTAGAGGAAAAAGTAAAATAAGGAAAAGGAAGAAAAGAGGAAGAAGGAAGAAGGAAGAAGAAGAAGAAAAAGAATGAGAGGAAAAAGAAGAAAAAGAAGAGGAGAAGAAGAAAGGAATAGAGGAGAAGAAGAAAAAATAGAA
>NW_021276780.1:0-1229 GCF_002162155.2 Triticum dicoccoides | reverse complement strand
ATGCTTCAGCCATAGGATCTATTATGTATGCCATGCTGTGTACCAGACCCGATGTAAACCTTGCCGTAAGTTTGGTAGCAAGATACCAAAGTAATCCCGGCAAGGAACACTGGACAGCGGTCAAGAATATCCTGAAGTACCTGAAAAGGACAAAGGACATGTTTCTCGTTTATGGAGGAGACGAAGAGCTCGTCGTAAAGGGTTACGTCGACGCTAGCTTTGACTCAGATCCGGATGACTCTAAGTCACAAACCGGATACGTGTATATGTTGAATGGTGGAGCAGTAAGCTGGTGCAGCTGCAAGCAGAGCGTCGTGGCGGGATCTACGTGTGAAGCGGAGTACATGGCAGCCTCGGAGGCAGCACATGAAGCGATTTGGGTGAAGGAGTTCATCACCGACCTAGGAGTCATACCCAATGCGTCGGGGCCGATCAAACTCTTCTGTGACAACACTGGAGCTATTGCCCTCGCGAAGGAGCCCAGGTTTCACAAGAAGACCAGGCACATCAAGCGTCGTTTCAACTCCATCCGTGAAAATGTTCAAGATGGAGACATAGAGATTTGCAAAGTACACACGGATCTGAATGTCGCAGATCCGCTGACTAAACCTCTCTCGCGTGCAAAACATGATCAACACCAGAACTCTATGGGTGTTCGATTCATCACAATGTAACTAGATTAGTGACTCTAGTGCAAGTGGGAGACTGTTGGAAATATGCCCTAGAGGCAATAATAAAAAGTATTATTATATTTCATTGTTCATGATAATTGTCTTGTATTCATGCTATAACTGTATTATCCGGAAATCGTAATACACGTGTGAATACTTAGACCACACTATGTCCCTGGTAAGCCTCTAGTTGACCAGCCCGTTGTGATCAACAGATAGTCATGGTTTCCTGACTATGGACATTGGATGTCATTGATAACGGGATCACATCATTAGGAGAATGATGTGATGGACAAGACCCAATCCTAAGCATAGCATAAAAGATCGTGTAGTTCGTTTTGCTAGAGCTTTGCAAGTGTCAAGTATCTCTTCCTTCGACCATGAGATCGTGTAACTCCCGGATACCGTAAGAATGCCTTGGGTGTGCCAAACGTCACAACGTAACTGGGTGACTATAAAGGTGCATTACAGGTATCTCCGAAAGTAGCTGTTGGGTTGACACGGATCGAGACTGGGATTTGTCACTCCGTATGACGGAGAGGTATCTCTGGGCCCACT
>NW_021276779.1:0-1596 GCF_002162155.2 Triticum dicoccoides | reverse complement strand
GATCTCTGCGCGCTGAAGAGCGTGCGACTGCCCTGGCAGCCGCACACTAAAAATTGCCCCACCAGCTAAAGCATTTAGCAGGTCGTCACGACCTCGGACACGGCTAGACGAGTCCGGCGTAGTCATATGCGATTTATACCGGATCAATAATCACACCCCTATTACAAATACAAGGGGCTCCACGAGCGCAGACAAGCGGCGATTCTTACTTACCTAGAATTATAAATAATTTCTTTAAAAAACTATCTTTTCGCACGACAGCTTTCTTCACCTCAGCTCCTCTCTTTTACAGATGATCATCGTGCTACACCCGTCCAGGATACGGCACAACGGAGACACAGGCGCAGACGTGCAGCAGGGACTCGCTCCAAGGATTCTTTTTAGATTAAGACCCTGCGTAAACCTTTTTTACTGTCTCTTGTTGATATATATCCACCAACTTCTCAGCAAAATTGAGAAGGATGCCGACATCTTGGCATGTGGCCACGTCAGAATAATGCACGTACCTGGACACAAGGGGCTTCTTACAAGCGGCACTATTTCAGCCCAGTTTATACCATAAAGACCGAATACCTTAGGGAGTGTTCTACGTCATGAGTTCGGCCTTATATGCATCAGCTCCGAATCATTGTCTTTGGTCAAATGTTGGGTTTGCCCGGCTCCTGTGTTTTGGTGCCTTACGTTCCGCGTTACCGGCTAAGGTAGCACCAGGAGAACTACTGCGATTGTGCCCTGGTTCATCCGGACGAGTGCCTCAGTAGAGAAAGCCGAAAACTGACTGTCATGATATAGCGTGAGACTGGTCAACCACTCGATGAACTATCGGAATGTTAGAATTCCTCCGCCTTAATGAAGGGCCGCTCTCCGGCCAAGCATATACGCACCCTGCGATCGGGAGAGTGCGGAGCCACCAGGGGCTATCTAGTAGCCCCACTGTCAAACTCCTATGGCTAAGTGAAAGTGTTCAAGCATTATAGTCCGGTTGCCTCGCTCGCTGCGCTATCACCTCCTTACCAGGACCAAGACGTTGGGTTAAGTGTGAGCACGCGTTTTTTGCGAGCACCTCCGCATTATATGCATGGGGGTTGAAGCCGACGGCTGCAATCTTTCAGGTTATACACATGTATACATAAACGGCCGCACAGGAGGCATCATACTACTTCCAGGCAAAAGTATAAACACAACCTTATAAAAACTTCATAAAAGCATTATGTTTACAATGAGAATACATATCACTCAAACATAATATTTTTCGAGCACTGGTCCTCTATCAAACGAGCACCCTCGAGAACCTCCTCAAGATAGTGTTCGGCAGCCACACGGCCTATGGCCGAACCCTGCGCCGCAACAGTGGTAGCGTCCATCTCCGCCCAGTATGCTTTAACACGGGCAAGGGCCATCCGCAAGCCTTCTATGCACGCCGACCTCTTCATCGCAATAATGCGCGGCACCGCATCAAGGAGCTGCTGCACTAAGCCGAAATAGCTGTTCGGCTTAGGCCCTTCCGGCCATAGTTGATCCACAACAGACCTCATGGCGAGTCCGGAAAACCTATTCAATTCGGCCCATTCGGCTAGCTGGCCAGTCAATGAAAGC
>NW_021276778.1:0-1596 GCF_002162155.2 Triticum dicoccoides | reverse complement strand
GATCTCTGCGCGCTGAAGAGCGTGCGACTGCCCTGGCAGCCGCACACTAAAAATTGCCCCACCAGCTAAAGCATTTAGCAGGTCGTCACGACCTCGGACACGGCTAGACGAGTCCGGCGTAGTCATATGCGATTTATACCGGATCAATAATCACACCCCTATTACAAATACAAGGGGCTCCACGAGCGCAGACAAGCGGCGATTCTTACTTACCTAGAATTATAAATAATTTCTTTAAAAAACTATCTTTTCGCACGACAGCTTTCTTCACCTCAGCTCCTCTCTTTTACAGATGATCATCGTGCTACACCCGTCCAGGATACGGCACAACGGAGACACAGGCGCAGACGTGCAGCAGGGACTCGCTCCAAGGATTCTTTTTAGATTAAGACCCTGCGTAAACCTTTTTTACTGTCTCTTGTTGATATATATCCACCAACTTCTCAGCAAAATTGAGAAGGATGCCGACATCTTGGCATGTGGCCACGTCAGAATAATGCACGTACCTGGACACAAGGGGCTTCTTACAAGCGGCACTATTTCAGCCCGGTTTATACCATAAAGACCGAATACCTTAGGGAGTGTTCTACGTCATGAGTTCGGCCTTATATGCATCAGCTCCGAATCATTGTCTTTGGTCAAATGTTGGGTTTGCCCGGCTCCTGTGTTTTGGTGCCTTACGTTCCGTGTTACCGGCTAAGGTAGCACCAGGAGAACTACTGCGATTGTGCCCTGGTTCATCCGGACGAGTGCCTCAGTAGAGAAAGCCGAAAACTGACTGTCATGATATAGCGTGAGACTGGTCAACCACTCGATGAACTATCGGAATGTTAGAATTCCTCCGCCTTAATGAAGGGCCGCTCTCCGGCCAAGCATATACGCACCCTGCGATCGGGAGAGTGCGGAGCCACCAGGGGCTATCTAGTAGCCCCACTGTCAAACTCCTATGGCTAAGTGAAAGTGTTCAAGCATTATAGTCCGGTTGCCTCGCTCGCTGCGCTATCACCTCCTTACCAGGACCAAGACGTTGGGTTAAGTGTGAGCACGCGTTTTTTGCGAGCACCTCCGCATTATATGCATGGGGGTTGAAGCCGACGGCTGCAATCTTTCAGGTTATACACATGTATACATAAACGGCCGCACAGGAGGCATCATACTACTTCCAGGCAAAAGTATAAACACAACCTTATAAAAACTTCATAAAAGCATTATGTTTACAATGAGAATACATATCACTCAAACATAATATTTTTCGAGCACTGGTCCTCTATCAAACGAGCACCCTCGAGAACCTCCTCAAGATAGTGTTCGGCAGCCACACGGCCTATGGCCGAACCCTGCGCCGCAACAGTGGTAGCGTCCATCTCCGCCCAGTATGCTTTAACACGGGCAAGGGCCATCCGCAAGCCTTCTATGCACGCCGACCTCTTCATCGCAATAATGCGCGGCACCGCATCAAGGAGCTGCTGCACTAAGCCGAAATAGCTGTTCGGCTTAGGCCCTTCCGGCCATAGTTGATCCACAACAGACCTCATGGCGAGTCCGGAAAACCTATTCAATTCGGCCCATTCGGCTAGCTGGCCAGTCAATGAAAGC
>NW_021276777.1:0-1056 GCF_002162155.2 Triticum dicoccoides | reverse complement strand
GAATGGACTGGGAGAAGTGTCTTCCATTTGCCGAATTCGCTTACAACAACAGCTATCAATCTAGCTTGGGTAAAGCCCCTTTTGAAGTTCTCTATGGACGACGGTGTCGAACACCCCTTAACTGGTCAGAGACCGGGGAAAGACAATTCTTTGGCCCGGATATGATTCAGGAAGCAGAAGAACAAGTTCGCATCGTTCGTGAAAAGTTGAAAACAGCCCAATCTCGTCAAAAGAGTCAATATGACCGAAAACATAAGGCTATGACTTTCGAGGTTGACGAGAAGGCTTATCTTCGGGTCACCCCTCTGAAGGGAACCCATCGTTTCGGTATCAAAGGCAAATTGGCTCCTCGTTACATTGGACCTTTTCGCATTCTCGCCAAACAAGGAGAAGTTGCCTACCAGTTGGAACTACCTCCGCACCTCTCCAGAGTCCACGATGTCTTCCACGTTTCTCAACTCAGGCATTGCTTCTCGGATCCTATCCGTGGAGTGGACCACGAAACGCTTGATCTCCAAGATAATCTTACATATCGAGAGTACCCCATTCGTATCCTCGATCAGGCCGAACGTACCACCCGACGTTATAATATCAAGTTTCTCAAAGTACAATGGTCGCACCATTCTGAGGATGAAGCAACTTGGGAAAGGGAGGATCGTCTTCGACTCGAGTATCCCGCCTTCTTCCCGGAGGAACCCAAATCTCGGGACGAGATTCTTTTGAGTGGGGGTGAGTTGTCACACCCTAGCTAGTCATGCATCAGAGTGTGTGCATCATGTTTAAAATTCCATTTAATTTGAAATGGGGATTTGTGAAACCCTCAGAATCATTTTTGAAAATGACCCAAATAAAAATTTCTCCAAAAGGGTCCAAGAAAATGCTCATGTTGCTCTCTGAAAATATTGGACAGAGATAAAAATCAAACCAATATTTTTAAGAGCTCATAGGTATTTATTTTGGGCATTTGGAATTAATGCATAACTATTTGCATTGGAAATATATTAGTTATATATGTTAATATATGTCCAAAAATTATGCCACCTGTTGGGGAGCTCT
>NW_021276776.1:0-1226 GCF_002162155.2 Triticum dicoccoides | reverse complement strand
CTTCCACCGAACGCGGCCGCCGCCGCCGACGAGAACCAGCACGGCCACAGCCACCCCCTCGCCCCTCGGTTGTGCCCACGAGCTCCGCGACGTCGTCCTCGACCCCCTCACCGAACCACGCCCCGCCGGAAGCCCCGCAGCGTCGACTTCGAGCTCTTCTTCAACCTTCGGCCGCCGGTGACCTCGTCTTCGATTCGCGCCGTCTAGGTCGTCCCCAGGCCCACTGAGCTGCGCTTCGACCTCCCAGTGAGCTCCTCCGTCGTTTCCCCCTAACCCCACAGCCTAGCGCTCGTTGTAGCACCACTTCCCATGACGCCCGAAGCACACCGCCGCACGAACTCGTCGCCGACGAGGCTCCGGTGGCCAATCGGCCCCGTGCATATGCCCGTTGGCTTTGTGGGAGCCTGCAGAACGCGTAGTTGCTACCCGTTGATCCTCCCGTGCACGGTGGCGCCGTTTTCATCGGCGCCCGAACTCCGGCGACCGCCAAAGTCGTCGCCGGCGACGTCTCCGGCCACCCCGAGCTCAACCATCACCACCAAGAGCTGCGGCTCGTTCCCAGGAGCTCGTAGATGCTCTCCGCCTCCCGTTTGGTGGCCGTAACGTGCAAATGCACTTCCTCCGCCGCGCTCGGCCTCGCCGGCGGCTAAACGCCGGCGAGTTGACCGGGTTTGACCCCCCAGGGTCGCTGACCAGTGGGTCCGACCCCCCCTAACCTTTTAATTAAATTAATTAACCCCTGTTAACCCCCCTGTCACTGACGCGTGGGTCCCACACGTCAGGTTTGACCGGACCAGCCCAGTTGACCGCTGACGTCGTGCTGACGTCATGCTGACGCAATTATATATTTTCTGGAATTAAAATAATTCAGAAAATCCAGAAAATGATTTAAACTTCAAAAATTCATAACAATTCAACCGTAGCTCAGATTTAAATAATTTATATATGAAAAATTATCAGAAAAATGCAATCTTTCCATCTGTACTAGTTTCATGCATGAAAAACCAACTTATACATGCTGAATATGGGAAAACACATTAGGGCATATATAAGAGACTTAATTTAGAAATGCATTTGAACCTTTGGTTCAAAAGGACTTCAAACCAAATGTTTACTAGATGCATTAGCTCAAACAGCATCACATCTACATGCCATGTTCATGCATCATATTGTTGCATATGATTGTGTTTTGATTGCCGGCACCGTTCCTTCTCGATAGGTCCTGC
>NW_021276775.1:0-1323 GCF_002162155.2 Triticum dicoccoides | reverse complement strand
TTTAGGGTTCAACTGGTTCGGGTGCTGCCAGGCTGCGACGACTTGTTACCTCCGATTCGACCCGTCGGGGCCGACGATGAAGACGTGATGACCCTCAGCGCCTGCCTGAGCTGGCCCCTGCTTTGGCCGAAGAGCCAGATTCGTTTGGGGGCGGGGGACACCACCCCAAAGACAACACCGCCAGTCGTGCCGGCGCCAAGTCGGCCCCATGGCAAGACCGCCGTAACGGTGCCGGACATCCCTATGCCACTGGATCCAAACATGCATATGGCACAGGATCAGAACGACAACGACGACGACGATGATACATTTGGCAATGTCGATCAGTACTTTGCCGAGCATGGGTACGATGGCGACTTCATGGGGCCTCCTTCTCAAGAACCAAACCCAACAAAAGACGTGTGCGATCTAGCTCGTACAGCGGAGAAGCCAAGTTGCAACAGGCGCCGTCTGGCGTTCAGCTCTCAGGAGACGCCTCCAGCTGCCGACTTCACCGAGCCTCAGATAGGCGAGGTGCGAAATATTATCAGCCCCAACACACTCAAGAAGGCGGTCTGTGAGCAGAACTCGGTCCCATTACAGGAGAAGAAGAAGGCACGCAAAAGAAAGACTAAGAAGGGTGCGAGCCAGCCGTCACCGAGTACGATCCGTGCTCAGGACGGGCCACCTTCACCGCAGGATATCTCGAGGAGGGTGCATGTGGCGGGTAGGGAGATGCTACCGACAAATATGCTCAATGCTGCAACCGGTGCTATGCAGAGTCTGCATGACAGTGTTCTTGCTTTGGAGAAGCGGCGTCTCAGAGAGAAGGATGTGGCATACCCGGTTTTCGCGGCCAAGGTGCCAGAGGGCAAGGGCTTTGTGGATAACTCCATCGGGCGTACGATCGTCCTGCGTTTTGATGACATCCACGCTATGTTGAACCTTCATCCGCTGCACTACACCTTCGTTCGGCTATTTTCGCCGAGTATGGAGATGCGGATCATTCGCGACAAGACCCCGGACATCGTGATAGTCGACCCCTTCTACATGCGTGCCAAGATCTTGGGCAGCGCTGGGGACCGGCAAGTCGCGAGTTCTTACCTCGAAGGCGTCATTCTGGCAAACCAAGATAAGGATAACTTCCTCGTGCCTTACTTTCCCGAGTAAGTCCTCCCCTCAACCGGCCCGTAACATATGAATTCTTACATTTCGATCGTTTTTCTTTTAACATTCCGTGTTTTCTGCAGTGACACACGTTGCACGCTCATCCTCCTAAGCCCCAAATATTCTATGGCCACGTATTTCGACCCGGACCGTCAGTCGAACGTAGACTACACAAAT
>NW_021276774.1:0-1219 GCF_002162155.2 Triticum dicoccoides | reverse complement strand
CTCCGCCGCCTCCGCCGCGACCCTGCCGGTCCGGCCACCGCGTCCGCCATCGCCACCTCGCCGCCCCTGCCTTGCCGACGTCCCCGCGGCGCCCCGATGCCTCCACAGCGCCGCGCCGCCGTTCCCTCTCATCGGATCCGGCCTCCTCCTCGATTCCCCCTTGCCAGATCGGAGTTTCAACCTCGCCGGAGCAAAACTACCTTGCCGGAGACCTTGGATTGCGTGCCCGCGAAGAACCCTGGATCCGGATCAGTTGACTTTTCCCTCTCTCCCAGTATTTTTTTTTGCATATTTTGACATGCCATAACTCTGCACCCGTGGCTCTGTTTTGGGCGTGTAGCATATCGAAATGTTCGTCTCGACGAGTACTTCATTTCATCTAATTGCATCATTTTCATTTGATCTCCTCTTGATGCCCTAAGTGCTGTTGGAAGAGGGCTATGCAATGTTAGTTTCAGTTTCATATTAGCAAATGCACTTTTGTCATTTTTGCCATGATTGATGTGTGCCTCCTATGAACTTGAGCCCTACATGGGTTTTGAATTATGCCATGCCATCTTTACAAGGGTGTATGCCATGTATTTTTGTGATCTCTGTGGTGACTAGCACAACCATGCAAAGTAGCCCTCTTAATGTTGCTGATTTCAGGGACTTAGAAATATTCTAAGTCATTGCCCTGTCTATATTTTTATGCCATGTGTTCATGTTGCTACCGAGTGATCCGTGTCTCTTTTGAGCATGATCAGTAAGGATGTTTTGTAGATATTCTGGTGCTCTATCCATCCATGTATTTGTTTGCAATTATGGAGCACTCTAGCTTGAGTTAATCGAGCTCTACTTTTGCTATAAAATGTTCCTGGCAGAATGTTTACATGTTAAGCATTTTTGCCGAGCTTGTTATAGTTGATCCATGCATGCTATGTTATTGTTCTTTCCATGTCTAGCTTACATGCCATGTCTACTTGTTGGTTGTATGCTTAGTTTATCATGCAATGCTTTGTGGTGAGTGCATCGAGCTCGTAAACATGCCTACTTAATGTCTGTTTTGCGTTGTTCCAGTTTTCACAAAGTCTGAATCTGTTAACGTTAATTGCTATGTTCACATGGTTGCCATTGTGTTTTATGATCCCTTTTGGCTTATGGTCAGTAAGGGACTTTTGTTGTATGCTTTGCGTAGCTTCATGCCATGCTTTGCTTTGCCATGATATGTTCCTGTAGC
>NW_021276773.1:0-999 GCF_002162155.2 Triticum dicoccoides | reverse complement strand
AATGTGACATAGCAACATCTCTCGAGCTGAGAGACGAAGCATACCTCTAGAGGGATGGAGTGGAGCAGGTGACGAGGTTCACTAGGTAGACAACAATTCCAGACTTAAGAATGTGGCGATCGGTTGTCAACGTAGCGAGGAGTTGAATTGCCATGACACCACGACGAAACATCCTGGAGAAGGGTGATTCGTAGATTATTATCTTAAGTGGCAAAAAGAATTACCTTTGATATAGAGATCATTGAGACTCTCTATATCAGCCTAAGGCAAATCACAGCAATCGACTGGCGGGGGTCGGTAGAATGGCATACTCGGACTTGGATGATGTGGATTACCTTGTTGAAGACAACGTAATGGATGAATTTGCTTATCACCGGAAATGGATGAGACCCATGGTAGAATGGCACATTGGCGGTGCCAGCTGGGAACAAAATGCAAATGCTGGGAATGATTCTGGAACTGTGGAAGAACCCAACAAAAGAGAGTGAGTTCACTGTTTGAAAAGATCGTAGCATTGCCGAGGAAATGGAGAGGATCCCCAGTTAGTGCCGAAGATAACACCTAGCGCTTGTGCGTGCTCTCAAGAACTTGAGCATTTCCACAATCATCAAGGTTTTACCAACATCCGTGTCAAGAATCCTGGCAACACAACATACCACCATGATGAACAACGATGGACGATGCAGATGCATAGGAAGATAACATCAACTCAGATTTCACCCTAGCGAGGCCAAGGAAACAAAATCTGGATGATCGACCGAGAGACATTTAGCACTCCGCTTCTAATGTTCTCCTTGACGTGCTAGTGTAACCCATTCTTAGATATGGTTTGCTAACTAGAACATCAAGTAAAGGTCGGACTTCGGGAGCAACAGAATCCATAAGGAACAGTTACGGAGGTAAATCCTACGAAATCCTTATGGGGAGGTGGCCAACTTCCTCAAACAAGATACTACAATAATAGGTCTTCCGGCTGGGTGTGTTGGCCACGACATCCAC
>NW_021276772.1:0-1441 GCF_002162155.2 Triticum dicoccoides | reverse complement strand
GAGTATTTTCGATTTTGGGCTCTTTCATGACCTATTACTCACCATTTTGGAGTCCTAGAGCGATTTCCACGATTGATGATCCTCGTGGTGCGTTTACGTGTCCGTCGTCAACACTCAATTTTGGCCGATTCTAGGGTCCCAGGGCGATTTCCACGATTGACGAACCCCGGGGTGCATTTACGTCTCGTTCATCAACAATCCTAGTTTTGTTCTTTTGGGCTCTTTCATGGTTTATTACTGTCCGTTTTAGGGTCCCAGAGCAATTTCCACGATTAACTATGCCCGGGGTGTGTTTACGTGTTCGTCCTGAACAGTCATACTTTTGGCCGATTCTGGCCCGTTTCATAAACTATTACTCACCGTTTTCGGGTCCCAATACGATTGCCATGGTTGTTGAACCCCTAGGTGCACTTAAGTGTCAGTCATCAATACTCATAGTTTTGATTGATTCTGGCGCGTTTCTTGGACTATTACTCACTGTTTTGGGGTCCCAGAGAGATTTCCACGATTGAATAACCCCGGGGTACGTTTACGTGTCGGTCATCAGCACTCACGGTTTTTGTCGATCCTGACCTGTTTCGTGGACTATTACTCACCGTTTTTGGGTCTGAAAGCAATATCCATGGTTGTTGAACTCCAAAGAGAGCTTACGTGTCGGTCATCAACAATCGCAGTTTTGGCCGATTATGGCCGGCTTCTTGGACTATTACCCAGTTTTGGGGTCCCTGAGTGATTTCTACGACTGACGATCACCGGGGTCCGTTTTTGTGTTGGTCATCAGCACTCACAGTTTTGGCCGATTCTGGCCCGTTTCATGGAGTATTACTCACTGATTTGGGGTCCGTGACCAATTTGCATGATTGACAAACCCCGGGGTGCGTTTATCTATCATTCATCAATAATCCAAGGTTTGTCCGATTCTGGGCTCTTTCATGGACTATTACTCACAGTTTTGGGGTCCCAAAGCGATTTCCATGGTTGTCGAACCCCAAGGTGTGCTTACATGTTGGTCGTCAAGACTCGTAGTTTGGGCCGATTCTGGCCCGTTTCTTGGACTATTAGTCACCGTTTTAGGGTCCCAAAGTGATTTCCATGATTGACTAACCCCGAGGTGCGTTTACGTGTTGGTCATCAACACTCGTTGTTTTTGTCGATTCTGACCCGTTTCGTGGACTATAACTCACTGTTTTAGGGTCCCAAAGTGATTTCCATGATTGTTGAACCCCAAGGTGCGCTTACGTGTCGGTCATCAACAATATCAGTTTTGGCCGATTCTGACCCACTTCCTCGAGTATTACTCAGTTTTTCCCAGAGTGATTTCCACGATTGACGAACCTCGGGGTGCATTTATGTGTCGGTCATCAACACTTGCCGTTTTTGTCGATGCTGGCCCGTTTCATGGACTATTACTCGCCGTTTTGGGGTCCCGGAGCGATTTCCA
>NW_021276771.1:6707-7740 GCF_002162155.2 Triticum dicoccoides | reverse complement strand
CTAACGTATGCAGTGCGCTTGGTTGACAGGCGCAGTGCGGACATTCTGTTTTTCCATCAAAGTGGACGCACGCAAACCGCCGGAGCCACAACCCCTAAGATAGATAGGGGGGCGACGGGGTATGACGGACTCGCCTACGCATGCGGCGCCGCGGCAAGCCGCGTCGCCGCCTGCTCCGGCTCGTTCCAGACTCGGCCTCGCACTAACGCATGCAGTGCACTTGGTTGACAGGCGTAGTGCGGACATTCCATTTTTCCATCAAAGGGGACGCGTGCAAACCCCCAGAGCCACACCCCCTAAGATAGACAGGCGGTGACCGGGTATGACTGACTTGCGTAAGCATGCGGCGCCGCGGCAAGCGGCGTTGCCGCCTGCTCTGGCTCGTTCCAGGCTCGGCCACGTAGGGGGATGTGGAGGGGGGGTCACGACCCCCCCACCCCCTGCTTGGCCTCGCGCTAACGTACGCAGTGCGCTTGGTTGACAGGCGCAGTGCGGACATTCTGTTTTTCAATCAAAGGGGATGCGCGCCAAACCCCGGAGCCACACCCCCTAGGATAGATAGGGGGGTGACGGGGTATGACGGACTCGCCTACGCATGCGGCGCCGCCTGCTCCGGCTCGTTCCAGTCTCGGCCTCGCGCTAACGCACGCATTGCGCTTGGTTGACAGGCGCACTGCGGACATTCTGTTTTTCCATCAAAGGGGACACGCGCAAATACCTGGAGCCACACCCGCAAAGATAGACAGGGGGCGACGGGGTATGACGGACTCGCCTACGCATGCGGCGCCGCGGCAAGCCGCGTCGCCGCCTGCTCCGGCTCGCTCCAGGCTTGGCCTCGCAGGGGGATGTGGAGGGGGTCACGACCCCCCTCCCCACCCCCTGCTCGGCCTCGCGCTAACGCATGCAGTGCGCTTGGTTGAGAGGCACAGTGTGGACATTCTATTTTTCCCTCAAAGGGGACACGCGCAAACCCCCGGAGCCACACTACGTCTGCGTCGCCGCCTGCTCCGGCTCGTTCTAGGCTCGGCCTCGC
>NW_021276771.1:0-2560 GCF_002162155.2 Triticum dicoccoides | reverse complement strand
CGGAGCTCCTGGACACGACGAGAAGACGCACGGGCGGCGGGGAGCGCGGCTACGACGTAGGCACGGCGGCGGTGGCGTCGGCCATGGCTGGGGAGCGCGAGGGGGAGGAGCTGGAGGGGAGAGGGGGTGTCTGGGGGGTTCGGGGGAGAGAGGGGGAGTGATCCACGGCGTTAACCGGGCGAGTGGAGCGGCGAGGCGGCGAGCAGGTGCGTGGCACCCATGCGGTGCTCGCCGTCGAGCACCTGCCTGCCTGCCTGGCCGGCAAGCAGCTCGCTGGCGCGGCGCTGGGCTGGGCCGGCAGGTGGGCCGGGTGATGGGCGCCAGGTAAGGTTTTGTTATTTTTTTTTTCTGTTTTCTGTTTTTTAATACTTCTGCAACTTTGTTGAATTAATAAAAATACTTAGGCAACTCCTAAAATCACCAAGCTACTCCTGGTCCATAGTTGGATTATTTCCAACATGAAACATTTTAGTTTGGAGATATTTGAGCATTTGAATATTTTATATAATTTTAAATGCCCAAATTCAAATATCTATGATTTAATTCAAAGACCCTAAGATGACCTAGGAAAATGTGCATCACTTTTGGCAGAGGTTCTGAACCAAGACAAAAATGGTGGGCATTTTAGAAGGGCATTTCAGGTTCATTGAAAAAGTTTTTAGTAAACCCTAGTTGGTTTCAGAGGGGGCTGGGGGTTCTGTCATCCCCATTTCAGTTTTCTGATGAAAGAATAAACATGATGCAACACTCTAATGCATGTACTAGCTAGGGTGTGACAACTCACCCCCACTCAAAAGAATCTCGTCCCGAGATTTGGGTTCCTCCGGGAAGAAGGCGGGATACTCGAGTCGAAGACGATCCTCCCTTTCCCAAGTTGCTTCATCCTCAGAATGGTGCGACCATTGAACTTTGAGAAACTTGATATTATGACGTCGAGTGGTACGCTCGGCCTGATCGAGGATACGAATGGGGTACTCTCGATATGTGAGATTATCTTGGAGATCAAGCGTTTCGTGGTCCACTCCATGGATAGGATCCGAGAAGCAACGCCTGAGTTGAGAAACGTGGAAGACATCGTGGACTCTGGAGAGATGCGGAGGTAGTTCCAACTGGTAGGCCACTTCTCCTCGTTTAGCGAGAATGCGAAAAGGTCCAATGTAACGAGGAGCCAATTTGCCTTTGATACCGAAACGATGGGTTCCCTTCAGAGGAGTAACCCGAAGGTAAGCCTTCTCGTCAACCTCGAAAGTCATAGCCTTATGTTTTCGGTCATATTGACTCTTTTGACGAGATTGGGCTGTTTTCAACTTTTCACGAACGATGCGAACTTGCTCTTCTGCTTCCTGAATCATATCCGGGCCAAAGAATTGTCTTTCCCCGGTTTCTGACCAGTTAAGGGGTGTTCGACACCATCGTCCATAGAGAACTTCAAAAGGGGCTTTACCCAAGCTAGATTGATAGCTGTTGTTATAAGCAAATTCGGCAAATGGAAGGCATTTCTCCCACTCCATTCCGAATGAGATAACAGAGGCTCGAAGCATGTCTTCTAGGATCTGGTTGACGCGTTCTACCTGACCACTCGATTGAGGGTGAAAAGTGGTGCTAAAGGAAAGGCGGGTTCCCATAGCATTTTGGAAACTTTCCCAAAATCGAGAGGTGAAAAGACTTCCTCGATCCGAGTTAATTTCCAAAGGAACACCATGGAGAGACACTATTCGGGAGATGTATAAGTCTGCCAACTGACTAGCAGTTATACTCTCACGAACAGGTAAGAAATGGGCCACTTTGGAAAGACGATCGACAACGACGAAGATAGCAGTATTCCCTCTCTTGGTCCTGGGAAAACCGGTAATGAAATCCATACCAATTTTATCCCATTTCCATTCAGGAATAGCTAAGGGTTGAAGGGTGCCAGCAGGCCGTTGATGCTCTGCTTTTACACGACGGTAGACGTCGCAATTAGCAATATACTGAGTAATTTCTCTCTTCATCCTAGTCCACCAGAACCTCTGGCGTAGGTCCTGATACATCTTAGTACTACCGGGATGAATGGTGAGAGGAGATTCATGAGCCTCCTTGAGGATCAACTGCCATAGATGCTGGTTCTTGGGAACCACTAAACGGTTCTCAAAGTACACAACACCATGATCATTTGTGGAGAAACAACTAGCACCTCCGCTAGCAATGTTCTCCTTGATTTTAGATATTCCCTTATCTCGCTTTTGGGCAGCGATAATTTGATCCGTAAGAGTAGGTTTCGCCACCAAGGTGGAGAGAAAACCTTGAGGAACAATGTGAAGGTTAAGCTTCCGAAATTCCTCATGGAGAAGCGGTTGACTTTGTTGTAACATCAGGTTGTTACAATAAGATTTACGACTTAGCGCATCAGCCATGACGTTGGCTTTCCCTGGGGTGTAAGTTATTCCTAAGTCGAAATTTGTGATCAACTCAACCCAACGTCTTTGCCTGAGATTCAAATCCGGTTGAGTGAAGATGTACTTCAGACTTTGGTGATCAGTGAATATTTCGCAACGATTACCGAGGAGGTAATGTCGCCAAG
>NW_021276770.1:0-1193 GCF_002162155.2 Triticum dicoccoides | reverse complement strand
GAACACGGTGATAGCAATGGTCAGACCAAAAGATGTAATGGTGTATGCTCGAGGGATCAACCACGAGTAAGACAACATTACGAAAATCGTTGGTTCTGATTTGACTTGACGATAGCCCATACTCAAGTCAAAGTATTGACAAGGCAATAGATCCAACAACTGATCACGAAGACCAATCAATGGAGATATCATCTTTCTTCAACACACACACACGCACAAAAGATATCCCTTAACATGAACTAAGTCAGACAAGCTTTTATCTTCCAACTCTCCAAGTTATTGTTTAGCTTAACCAACTAGCTCAAGGAATCCGACACTGATTCATGGAGAAAGGGTGGCTTACAAGAACCCCCCCCCCTGTGGACCGCCTTTTCAGTTTTTAAAAAAATAAAAAAATGATAAAAATGTCAAAAAAATAAAAGAAAATAAGTTAGCCATGTCATATGTGGTCTAGTTGTTGGGAAAATTTACAAATATAAATTTCGACTTTATTTGCAAAATATCTCTGGAAATTTGTAAAATGGGCATAACTTTTGCATACGAACTCGGATTAAAAAGTTTTATATATGAAAAATCATCTACTCGAAAAGTTACATCCGAATTTAACTGGGGGAACCCCGTTAAACATTTTCAAAATCCCCAAAAACCTAACACCAAAAAAGTTACGGGGCTTTCAAGATCTAGATGCAAAAAAATTCAAAAAAAGGTTTGGGATACTTCGTACGTATGCATGAACGATTTGGGATGATTCCAAGGGAAACAAAACAAACATTTCTCAAATTCATGGCGGCAACTTACACCTAATGCACGTGAACTTGGAGAAAGTCACTTCTTTCATCCAAGCATAAGCTTCATGAACAGAACACGAAGGCATTGCTTACAAGGTTTTCAACACTAGGTTGATGTTCAACATGAATCATGGGGGAGACAAAAATGCTGCTGACGGGCTCAACAACAACTCATCAGAATTTTCCATATTACTGGACTTCCACCATCATGTGAACACGGTGATAGCAATGGTCAGACCAAAAGATGTAATGGTGTATGCTCGAGGGATCAACCACGAGTAAGACAACATTACGAAAATCGTTGGTTCTGATTTGACTTGACGATAGCCCATACTCAAGTCAAAGTATTGACAAGGCAATAGATCCAACAACTGATCACGAAGACCAATCAATGGAGATATCATC
>NW_021276769.1:0-1131 GCF_002162155.2 Triticum dicoccoides | reverse complement strand
GTCATGTCTACATAGTTCTCGAACTCGTAGGGTCCGCACGCTTAACGTTACGATGACAGTTTTATTATGAGTTTATAAGTTTTGATGTACCGAAGTTTGTTCCGAGTCCTGGCTGTGATCACGGACATGACGAGGAGTCTCGAAATGGTCGAGACATAAAGATTGATATATTGGAAGCCTATGTTTGGACATCGGAATGGTTCCGGGTGAAATCGGGATTTTACCGGAACACCGGGGGGTTACCGGAACCCTCCCGGGGGATAATGGGCCTTAGTGGGACAAGAGGGAGAAGAGGAGGGCCGGCCAGGGCAGGCCACGCGCCCCCTCCCCCCCTAGTCCGAATAGGACAAGGAAGGGGGGGCGGCGCCCCCTTTCCTCTTTCCCCTCCCCCCTTTCCTTCTCCACCAAGGCAAGAGGGGGGAGTCCTACTCCCGGTGGGAGTAGGACTCCTCCAGGCGCACCCCTAGGGGGCCGGCCGCACCTCCCCCCTCCCTCCTTTATATACGGGGGCGGGGGGCACCCCATAGACACACAAGTTGATCTACGGATCATTCCTTAGCCGTGTGCGGTGCCCCCCTTCACCATATTCCACCTCGGTCATATCGTCGCGGAGTTTAGGCGAAGCCCTGCGCCGGTAGAACATCATCATCGTCACCACGCCGTCGTGCTGACGGAACTCATCTCCGGAGCTCGGCTGGATCGGAGGCCGGAGATCGTCATCGAGCTGAACGTGTGCTGAACTCGGAGGCTCCGTACGTTCGGTGCTTGGATCGGTCGGATCGTGAAGACATACGACTACATCAACCGCGTTGTGCTAACGCTTCCGCTTACGGTCTACGATGGTACGTGAACGAACACTCTCCCCTCTCGTTGCTATGCCATCACCATGATCTTGCGTGTGCGTAGGAAATTTTTTTGAAATTACTACGTTCCCCAACAGTGGCATCCGAGCCTAGGTTTTATGCGTTGATGTTATATGCACGAGTAGAACACAAGTGAGTTGTGGGTGATACAAGTCATACTGCTTACCAGCATGTCATACTTTGGTTCGGCGGTATTGTGAGATGAAGCGGCCCGGACCGACATTACGCGTACGCTTATGCGAGACTGGTTTCACCGTTACGAGCACTC
>NW_021276768.1:0-1119 GCF_002162155.2 Triticum dicoccoides | reverse complement strand
GAGATATCTTGAGCACTCCGGAACAATAGAATAGCGAGAAATGAATAAATATGAGGAGCACCGTCAAGAGAAGGTATTTGAAACGAGAAAAAGGGGATATAATCGACAAATCTTGACTTGAATCCACCGGAGAAGAGAAAAGACAAAGAATGATAACTTGAAGCTCCGTTACGATCTTCATGAGAATCACCGGATAAGAATATTGACGGAAAAGAATAGAGAGATTTCCACCAATAAAATGGATACTTGATTAAAATAAATGAGTCCTTGGAGAAAAAGGGGTGGGAGGGCGGGAAAACAAAAACAACTTGGGACGGATGAAACAAACACCGTTGAGAAAACTGAGAGGTGATCTTGCGAATGTTGAAATGATCGGATCCACTTGAAGAGAAAGACGCTGGTTGAAAAGGATTGACATGACAATCTCGATTGTCGAGAAGGATTGGTATTCACATCGGAGTATGAGAACACCATTTCGGAAAGGTATGGAATCAACATTTGACTTCGAAGCAACTCGAATACCACAACTCAAAACAAAACAAAGGATTGGCTTGCGAATAAGCCGGAACAAACATATGATAGAGATTTCGTCCGAAGTTTTCATGGTGGGGCCTACACGGGCTCGATCGTACAGCACCATCATGTACAAGGCAGTGCACATGACATACGAAGCGTCCCCGAGTCGGCATAGCCAAGGACTCTTTAAGACACAACGAGACCACTGTAAAACCAACCGTGAATAGGCGGACCACTAGACGTCGAACCCCAATTTCATATCATACATCCGTCGGAAAGATATCCTAAGAGCTACTTGAATTCCCACCTATGAAACTCCCGAAATTTTCCGGTTATGCAATCAGGTGTTGGGGATACAGGGGAAGCATAATATCTCACCCAAACTAGCAAATCCTACATCCAGCTGTATCCATCCTTCAACACATAACCAAGAAACCTTCGGAAATCATCTACCTCAACCTTCGAAAAGCATCCGTTATACGAGTCATGGCAATACTCCCGTACTCACCTCAGTACTGGGTTATCGGGGTTATCTCACCAACAACTGCATAAAAGAGATTTTCGATGTCGGCGTACTAAACTCAGGTATTCCAGAACTGCAAC
>NW_021276767.1:0-1315 GCF_002162155.2 Triticum dicoccoides | reverse complement strand
GTTGACACTGATGAAGACTCAATGTTATCTTCAGAAGTGCCAGGCAAGCAAAACCCCCTTGTTCATTCCGATACAATCCTACTCTCTCGCTCCTGCTCTCTTTTACTGCATTAGGACAACACCGATTCATCTGTTACTTGCTGCGGTAGCTGAACCCCTTTATCCTTTGCATGACCTGTCATTGTCACAGTAAATAGATGAAACCCACTAGCATGAGTAGGAGTTGTTTGAGCCCTGATGTGCCTACTCATTCATGCTTGTTTGTCATGCCTGCTACTGCTTAGAGTTGAGTCAGGTCTGATTCATCGGGGATGAATCAGAGGTGTGTGAACATGTCCTACTGTGTGTGAGCTAAGTGTGTGAACACGATTTGATAAAGGTAGCGGTGAGAGGCCATGTAGGAGTACATGGTGGGTTGTCTCATTGCAGCCGTCCTCAGGAACTGAGTTCTGTGTTTGTGATCCATGATTCAGCTACTACCACGCATTGGGCCCGAAACCAATGGACCCTCTCGGCTTCTTAATCACCCTTGTCCTCTGTCCAGGAGTTGCAAGTAGTTTCTGGTGTTTGTAGTATGCTGGAGGCCGTGCGCAGCGCTGACCGTAGGGGTGGGCTGTGATGCGGTAGGCACGTGGCCGGGTAACCGGGCGCCCGTTTGGTGTCACGGAACCCTGTTCACATCGTTTGGGGCTGTGAGCGAAACTCCGGCCGGATCTCCTCATGGATGGAACCCGAATAGGCGATAAACCTGGACTAGAGACTCGAGTGTTTAGGCAGGCCGTGGCCAACACCCACGTTGGGCTTCCGCTTGAAGGTTGCCGAGTACATGTCGTGTAAACGGCGGTAAGTGGTGAGAGCGTGTGTGAAGAAGTACACCCCTGCAGGGTTAATATGATCTATTCGAATAGCCGTGTCCGCGGAAAAGGACTTCTGGGTTGCTTATATCAGTTCATAGACAAGTGAAAGTGGATACTCTAAAATACGCAAGATAAGCGTGAGTGCTATGGATGGCGTTCTCGTAGGGAGACGGGAGCGGATCCATAGTGGTGTATTGATATGGTGAATATGTGGACTCGTGTGCGCCACCTCAAAAGAGTCGCTTGCAGTCGTAGTTCAGGATAGCCACCGAGTCAAAGCTGGCTTGCTGCAGTTAAACCCCACCATCCCTTTGTTGAAAATGATGCATATGTAGATAGTTCTGATGTAAGTCTTGCTGGGTACATTTGTACTCACGTTTGCCTATTTTATGTTTTTGCAGAGAGACTTCAGTCTCACTAGTATTTCCGCGTGGTCTTCGACGTTTAGCTTGTTACCT
>NW_021276766.1:0-1004 GCF_002162155.2 Triticum dicoccoides | reverse complement strand
GGGTGCAAGCCAGTTTTGCACATGCAGAATACTCAGGTTAAACTTGACGAGCCTAGCATATACAGATATGGCCTCGGAACACGGAGACCGAAAGGTCGAGCGTGAATCATATAGTAGATATGATCAACATAACGATGTTCACCATTGAAAACTACTCCATCTCACGTGATGATCGGTCATGGTTTAGTTGATTTGGATCACGTAATCACTTAGAGGATTAGAGGGATGTCTATCTAAGTGGGAGTTCTTAAATAATATGATTAATTGAACTTTAATTTATCATGAACTTAGTCCTGGTAGTATTTTGCAAATTATGTTGTAGATCAATAGCTCGCGTTGTTGCTTCCCTGTGTTTATTTTGATATGTTCCTAGAGAAAATCATGTTGAAAAATGTTAGTAGCAATGATGCGGATTGGATCCGTGATCTGAGGTTTATCCTCATTACTGCACAAAAGAATTATGTCCTTGATGCACCGCTAGGTGACGGACCTATTGCAGGAGCAGATGCAGACGTTATGAACGTTTGGCTAACTCAATATGATGACTACTTGATAGTTTAGTGCACCATGCTTAATGGCTTAGAATCGGGACTTCAACGACGTTTTGAACTTCATGGAGCATATGAGATGTTCCAGGAGTTGAAGTTAATATTTCAAGCAAATACCCGAGTTGAGAGATATGTAGTCTCCAACAAGTTCTATAGCTAAAAGATGGAGGAGAATCGCTCAACTAGTGAGCATGTGCCCAGATTGTCTGAGTACAACAATCGCTTGAATCAAGTGGGAGTTAATCTTCCAGATAAGATAGTGATTGACAGAATTCTCTAGTCACCATCACCAAGTTAGTAGAACTTCGTGATGAACTATGATATGCAAGGGATAACGGAAACAATTCCCAAGCTCTTCGTAATGCGGAAATTGACGAAGGTAGAAATCGAGAAAAACATCAAGTGTTGATGGTAGACAAGACCACTAGTTTCAAGAAAAGGGCAGAGGGAAGAAGG
>NW_021276765.1:0-1824 GCF_002162155.2 Triticum dicoccoides | reverse complement strand
GTCGACTTTGTCTTCAACAGGATTAGTGGGGGCACGCTGAGTGCACCCACTGGGTGTAGTCCCCGAGACTACGGTCGAATGTTTGTATTCGGCTGTAGTCTTAGAAATGTGTGCTTTTCCCTTTTCACTCGGAAGTGAATTATTTTTGACATTTAGTCGATTGGTTCTTCGCAGAACTCTTGTGATCTTGTGGCTCGCTACTCAGAGCTGGAACAGAAGCATACTCAAGTTGAGCTGAGCTTGAAGCTGGTTCAAGAGAAGCTGACAAAGGCAAAGGAGGAGACCGAAGGTATGTTTGGTGAGACCCTGACGACTGCTTTTCCCCTTGCTTGTTTCAGCATCTGATCTTGCTGTGGCTTGCAGGTAAGGTAAGGGAGGCCCAGCAGAAGAAAGACCTTGAGCTAGCTGAGAAGATCAAGCTTGTTGACGAGAAGTTAGCTTCAGTCACCAAGCTCGAACAAGACAATACCAATCTGAAAACTGCTCTTGGGATTGCCAACAAGGAAGTCAGTCGACTGAGAACTGACAAAGCTGCCTTGACCGACCAAGTCAGTAAATTGACTGAGAAGAAAACTGAACTGGAAGCCTTCCTGAGTGGCCTTGCCAAGAAGCTGTTTCTTATGCTTGAAGGTAAACCTCCATGTTTGGTAAATATTTCCAACTGTGGCTTCTTCCATTCGACTATCCCCTTGACTTAGTGATCACCCTTGCAGAATTTTGTCAAAACTTCGAAGAGGAAACCAGCCGACTGGAGCCAAACCTTGACCCCGTCAATTCTCCGGTGAACGACGAAGTTGCTATGGATGTTTTCCGACTGGAGTCTCGTGTCGCAGCTGTCGTGGACTATCTCGCAAGGCTGAAGGCCGCCACATCTCGCATCGACTCGACGCTCTGGCCTGAGGAGACACTTCAGAATGACCTTGAGTCGCTGATGGCCCGCTTGAACACGATCCCTGGTCGAGTGCAGGAGTGGAAGAAGTCCTCGGCTCGGTGTGGTGCAGATGTCGCTCTGTGTCTGGCCCGAGTCCACTGCAAAGATGCGCGAGAAGAGAAGCTGGCGGCCCTTCGGGTGGCCAATACCAAGAAGCACGACTTCAGATCCTTTATGGAAACTTTCCTTGCAGCTGCCACTCGGATCGCCGACGGGATTGACCTTGATGAATTTGTTGCACCTTCCAGCCCTCCACAGGAGGGGTAAAAAACTTCTTCTGGCTCGACGCTTTAAATTTGCCTCGGTATGCCTAGTGGAATTGTAACCGACAAACCTTAACAGGCTTGACGCCTGAGCACTTTCGGTTCCTTTAGATATCAATTCAAACTTGAATTTGGCGCTTGAATACGATTGCCTTCGGCTCGGAATGTCTTTTGCAGGTTCAAAGCAAGGTGCCTGTGCTGCAATCGACTTATTCTTTAGTCCACTTAGACGAGCACTGGGCTGCAGCTAAGCCCCCGAGTGAGAGGGTTGCTCTTCACTCGGTAGGATTTTTATAACTTAGGCGAGCACGAGGCTGCAGCTAAGCCTCCGAGTGGAAGGCTGGCTTACCACTCGGTAGGATTTTTACAACTTAGGCGAGTGCTTGGACTGCAGCTAAGCCTCCGAGTGGAAGGCTGGCTTACCACTCGATAGGATTTTTATAACTTAGGCGAGCACGAGGCTGCAGCTAAGCCTCCGAGTGAAAGGCTGGCTTACCACTCGGTAGGATTTTTATAACTTAGGCGAGTGCTTGGACTGCAGCTAAGCCTCCGAGTGGAAGGCTGGCTTACCACTCGGTAGGATTTTTATAACTTAGGCGAGCACGAGGCTGCAGCTAAGCCTCCGAGCGA
>NW_021276764.1:0-1029 GCF_002162155.2 Triticum dicoccoides | reverse complement strand
GAGTCCAGCTTGGCGTTCCACGCCCTGGGTGCCTGCCGCAGGCCATAGAGAGCCTTGCGCAGGCGGAGCACCTTGCCCTCCTGGCCGGGAATCGTAAACCCCGGTGGCTGATGCACGTAGACTTCCTCCTTCAAGTCGCCATTGAGGAATGCCGACTTAACGTCCATGTGGTGGACACGCCAGCCCTCCTGGGCAGCCAGCGCAAGGAGAAGTCGCACGGACTCCATCCGTGCCACGGGAGCGAAAGCGTCGTCGAAGTCGACTCCTTCCTGCTGCAAGAAGCCTCGGGCCACCAAACGAGCCTTGTGCTTGATGATGGCGCCGGCTCCATCCCTCTTCAGCTTGAACACCCACTTAAGGGTGATTGCGCGGTGACCTCGAGGGAGATCAGCAAGCTCCCAGGTGCGGTTTTGCTCGACCGCATCCATCTCCAACTTCATCGCGGCGCGCCATGCCGCGTCTCTCTCGGCCTTTGCAAAGGACCGTGGTTCGCCGTCTTCACACACGAGCTGTAGCTGCGCCTCCAGGTCACGTGGCACCAGTCCTGGCACCGGCTGGTCGCCGAGCACATTATCCATCGTGCGGTACCGCAGCGGTTCGCCTCCATACCATGCGTCGACCCGCTCCTCGTCGTGAGTGAGCGGGGAAGCGAACTTCATCGGGTTGTGCTCTGCGTGAGCTGGTGCTGATGAAGACGAGCCCGGAGTGGCGACCGCCGGGGCTGGAGTATGCGGCGTCGCCGGTTGTGGTGTCGTCGGTGTAGCAGGCGCCGGAGTCGATGTAGTTTTGGGGGCCGGGGTAGACGTGCCCGGTGAAGAGGAGCTGCTTGCTCCCCCAGCTTCCTTGAAGTGAGCGTACTCGACAATGAAGTCGTCATACGTCGGCGTCGAGCCGTCGTCCACCGCCTTGTCCCATTGCCACCCTCGCCCTTCGTTGAACACGACGTCTCGCGCTGTGCGCACACGTTGTGTCTTTGGGTCGAGGATGCGGTAGGCCTTTGAGCCCTCCGCGTAGCCGATGAAGACTCCC
>NW_021276763.1:0-5956 GCF_002162155.2 Triticum dicoccoides | reverse complement strand
CCACTCTAGTTTCTGCCAACTTTGCTTATGCCACTCTAGAATTTGACATCTCACTTTTGCCACTCTTAGCTTTTGACAATACATCACAAATGCCATTTCGTGGCAAAAACGATAATTTTTCATTTCACTTTTGCCACTCTTAGCTTTTGACATGTATCACAATTGCCACTTTAATTTTTTTGCTTTTGTCATGGAATGGCAAAAGTGATATATTGTCAAATGCTAAGAGTGGCAAAAGTGAAATGTCAAATTCTAGAGTGGCATAAGCAAAGTTGGCAAAAACTAGAGTGGCAAAAACAAAGTTTTCCCTATGAAGGAAGGGAATATTAGATTCCAATTTCCCTTAAAGAAGGGCATGGAACAATTCCCTAGAAATAAAATAAAATTACCATATGAATCTATCATGAGAGCCACTTATGGATTGCCTACCAAAGATGGCAATACCTAGATCTATCCTTGCTTTTATGCCTAGCTAGGGGTGTTAAACGATAGCGCTTGTTGGGAGGCAACCCAATTTTATTTTTAGTTTTTTATTTTTGCTTCTGTTTAGGAATAAATAATCCATCTATATTCTGTTTAGATGTGGTTTTATCTTTTAATTAGTGTTTGTGCCAAGTTAAACCTATTAGATCTTCTTGGAAGATAGTTATTTGATCTTGCTGTAATTTCCAGAATCTTTGCGCTCAGTGCCCGAATTGTTACAAATCTCAGGAACGTGCTTTTGCGTTGATTCTTTTTGCTGATGATCAATAAACAAATTTCCCACGTCTTCTAATTTTGGTAGAAATTTTTGGGTTCCAGAAGTTCGCGTTAGTTACAGATTACTACAGACTGTTCTGTTTTTGACAGATTCTGTTTTGCGTGTGTTGTTTGCTTATTTTGATGAATCTACGGCTAGTAAAATAGTTTATGATCCATAGAGAAGTTGGAATACAGTAGGTTTAACACCAATATAAATAAAGAATGAGTTCATTACAGTACCTTAAAGTAGTCTTTTGTTTTCTTTCTCTAACGGAGCTCACGAGATTTCTATTGAGTTTTGTGTTGTGAAGTTCTCAAGTTTTGGGTGAATTCTTTTGATGGATTATGGAAAAAGGAGTGGCAAGGGCCTATTCTTGGGGATGCCCATGGCACCCCCAAGATAATCCAAGGACACCAAAAAGTCAAAGCTTGTGGATGCCCCGGAAGGCATCCCCTCTTTCGTCTACTTCCATCGGTAATTTACTTCGAGCTATATTTTTATTCACCAACATGATATGTGTTTTGCTTGGAGCATCTTGTATTATTTGCGTCTTTGCTTGTTAGTTTACCACAATCATCCTTGCTGTACACACCTTTTGATAGAGCCATACATGAATTGAAATTTTATAGAATACTCTATGTGCTTCACTTATATCTTTTGAGCTTGATAGTTTGCTCATAGTGCTTCACTTATATCTTTTGAGCGTGATAATTTTTGCTCTAGTGCTTCACTTTGATCTTTTAGAGCACGGTGGTGGATTTGTTTTAAAGAAACTTGATCTCTCATGCTTCACTTAGATTATTTTGAGAGTTGTTAATAGCATGGTAATTTGCTTAATGTTAATATACTTGGTATTCAAGATATGTGAAACTTTCTTTTGAGTGCGTTGAATACTAAGATAAGTTTGATGCTTGATAATTGTTTTCAGATATGAAGGTGATAATATTAGAGTCATGCTAGTTGAGTAGTTGTGAATTTAAAGAATACTTGTGTTAAAGTTTGTGATTCCCGTAGCATGCACGTATGGTGAACCGTTATGTGATGAACTCGGAGCATGATTTATTTATTGATTGTCTTCCTTATGAGTGGAGGTCGGGGACGAGCGATGGTATTTTCCTACCAATCTATCCCCCTAGGAGCATGCGCGTAATACTTTGCTTTGATAACTTCTAGATTTTTGCAATAAGTATATGAGTTCTTTATGACTAATGTTGAGTCCATGGATTATACGCACTTTTTCGCATCCTTCCACCAATGCTAGCCTCTCTAATACCGCGCACTTTTCACCGGTATCATACACCCACCATAAACCTTCCTCAAAACAGCCACCATACCTACCTATCATGGCATTTCCATAGCCATTCCGAGATATATTGCCATGCAACTTTCCACCATTTCGTTTATTATGACACGCTCCATCATTTTCATATTGCTAGCATGATCATGTAGTTGACATCGTATTTGTGGCAAAAGCCACCTTTCATAATTCTTTCATACATGTCACTCATGTTTCATTGCATATTCCGGTACACCGCTGGAGGCATTCATATAGAGTCATATTTTGTTCTAAGTATTGAGTTGTAATTGTTGAGTTGTAAGAAAAATATAAGTGTGATGATCATCATTATTAGAGCATTGTCCCAAGTGAGGAAAGGATGATGGAGTCTATGATTCCCCCACAAGTCAGGATGAGACTCCGGGCGAAAATAATAATAAAAAAAGAGGCCATAAAAAAAAGGAAAAAAGGCCCAAATAAAAAAATGAGAGAAAAAGAGAGAAGGGACAATACTACTATCCTTTTACCACACTTGTGCTTCAAAGTAGCACCATGATCTTCATGATAGAGAGTCTCTCATTTTGTCACTTTCATATACTGGTGGGAATTTTCCATTATAGAACTTGGCTTGTATATTCCAATGATGGGCTTCCTCAAAATGCCCTAGGTCTTCGTGAGCAAGCGAGTTGGATGCACACCCACTTAGTTTCTTTTGTTGAGCTTTCATATACTTATAGCTCTAGTGCATCCGTTGCATGGCAATCCCTACTCACTCACATTGATATCTATTGATAGGCATCTCCATAGCCCGTTGATACGCCTAGTTGATGTGAGACTATCTTCCCTCTTTTTGTCTTCTCCACAACCACCGTTGTATTCCACATATAGTTCTATATCCATGGCTCACGCTCATGTATTGCGTGAAGATTGAAAAGGTTTTGAAAATGTTAAAGTATGAAATAATTGGTTGGCTTGTCATCGGGGTTGTGCATGATTTAAATACTTTGTGTGGGGAAGATGGAGCATAGCCAGACTATATGATTTTGTAGGGATAACTTTCTTTGGCCATGTTATTTTCAGAAGACATAATTGCTTTGTTAGTATGCTTGAAGTATTATTATTTTTATGTCAATATGAACTTTTGTCTTGAATCTTTCGGATCTGAATATTCATACCATGATTAAGAAGATTTACATTGAAATTATGCCAAAGTATCACTCCGCACCAAAAATTCTCTTTTTATCATTTACCTACTCGAGGACGAGTAGGAATTAAGCTTGGGGATGCCTGATACGTCTCCAACGTATCTATAATTTTTTATTGCTCCATGCTACTTTATCTATTGTTTTGGACTATAATGGGCTTTATTTTCCAATTTTATATTATTTTTGGGACTAACCTATTAACCGGAGGCCCAGCCCAGAATTGCTGTTTTTTGCCTATTTCAGTATTTCGAAGAAACAGAATATCAAACGGAGTCCAAACGGAATGAAACCTTCGGGAACGTGATCTTCTCACCGAACGTGATCCAGGAGACTTGGACCCTACTCCAAGAAGCACCAGAGGCGGTCACGAGGGTGGAGGGCGCCCTCCCCCCCCCAGGGCGCGCCCCCCTACCTCGTGGGACCCCTGACGCTCCACCGACGTACTCCTTCCTCCTATATATACCTACATACCCCCAATAGACCAGAGGGGGAGCCAAAAACCTAATTCCACCGCCGTACCTTCCTGTATCCACGAGATCCCATATTGGGTCCTGTTCCGGAGCTCCGCCAGAGGGGGCATCTACCACGGAGGGCTTCTACATCAACACCATAGCCCCTCCGATGAAGTGTGAGTAGTTTACTTTAGACCTTCGGGTCGATAGCTAGTAGCTAGATGGCTTCTTCTCTCTTTTTGGATCTCAATACAATGTTCTCCCCCTCTCTCGTGGAGATCTATTCGATGTAATCTTCTTTTTGCGGTGTGTTTGTTGAGACCGATGAATTGTGGGTTTATGATCCAGCTTATCCATGAATAATATTTGAATCTTTTCTGAATTCTTTTATGTATGATTGAGTTATCTTTGCAAGTCTCTTCGAATTATCTGTTTGGTTTGGCCAACTAGATTGGTAGTTCTTGCAATGGGAGAAGTGCATGGCTTTGGGTTCAATCTTGCGTTGTCCTTACCCAGTGATAGAAGGGGCAGCAAGGCACGTATTGTATTGTTGACATCGAGGATAACAAGATGGGGTATTTATCATATTGCATGAATTTATTCCTCTACATCATGTCATCTTGCTTAAGGCGTTACTCTGTTTTTAACTTAATACTCTAGATGCATGCTGGATAGCGGTCGATGAGTGGAGTAATAGTAGTAGATGCAGAATCGTTCCGGTCTACTTGTCTCGGACGTGATGCCTATATACATGATCATACCTAGATAACCTCATAACTATGCTCAATTCTATCAATTGCTCAACAGTAATTTGTTCACCCACCATAGAATACTTATGCTCTTGAGAGAAGCCACTAGTGAAACCTATGGCCCCCGGGTCTATTCTCATCATATCAATCTCCATCATTTTATTTACTTGCTTTGCTTTTACTTTTTACTTTGCATCTTTATACCAAAAATACCAAAAATATTATCTCTATCAGATCTCACTCTCGTAAGTGACCGTGAAGGGATTGACAACCCCTAATCGCGTTGGTTGCGAGTAGCTATCGTTTTGTGCAGGTATGAGGGACTTGCGCGTGACCTCCTACTAGATTGATACCTTGGTTCTCGAAAACTGAGGGAAATACTTATGCTACTGTGTTGCATCATCCTCTCCTCCTCGGGGAAAACCAACGCAAGCTCAAGACGTAGCAAGAAGGATTTCTGGCGCCGTTGCCAGGGAGGCCTACGCAAAAGTCAACATACCAAGTACCCATCACAATCCGTATCTCTCGCATTACATTATTTGCCATTTGCCTCTCGTTTTCCTCTCCCCCACTTCACCCTTGCCATTTTATTCGCCCTCTCTTTCCCAATCTCCTCCTCTTTTTCCCTTTGCCTTTTTCCTCGTCCGTTTGTTTGCTCGTGTGTTAGTTTGCTTGTTCGTCGCGATGGCTCAAGATGCTACCAAATTGTGTGACTTCCCCAATACCAATAATAATGATTTCTTTAGCACTCCGATTGCTCCTCTTGCCAATACTGAATCTTGTGAAATCAATACTGCTTTGTTGAATCTTGTTATGAAAGATCAATTCGCCGGCCTTCCTAGTGAAGATGCCGCTACTCATCTGAATAGCTTCGTTGATTTATGTGATATGCAAAAGAAAAAAGATGTCGATAATGATGTCGTTAAATTGAACCTATTTCCTTTTTCGCTTAGAGATCGTGCTAAAGCGTAGTTTTCATCTTTGCCTAAAAATAGTATTGATTCTTGGAACAAGTGCAAAGATGCTTTTATCTCTAAGTATTTTCCTCCCGCTAAGATTATCTCTCTTAGAAACGATATTATGAATTTCAAGCAACTTGATCATGAACATGTTGCACAAGCTTGGGAGAGAATGAAATTAATGCTACGTAATTTTCCTACTCATGGTTTGAACATGTGGATGATTATACAAATTTTTATGCTGAATTGAATTTTGCTTCTAGAAATCTTTTAGATTCGGCCGCGGGAGGCACTTTTATGGAAATCACTTTAGGAGATGCTACTAAACTCCTAGATAATATTATGGTCAATTATTCTCAATGGCATACTGAAAGATCTACTAATAAAAAGGTGCATGCTATAGAAGAAATCAATGTTTTGAGTGAAAAGATGGATGAACTTATGAATTTATTTGCTAAGAGTGTTTCTTCTGATCCCAATGTTATGCCTTTATCTACTTTGCTTGAGAATAATAATGAATCTATGGATGTGAATTTTGTTGGTAGGAATAGTTTTGGTAACAACGCGTATAGA
>NW_021276762.1:0-1913 GCF_002162155.2 Triticum dicoccoides | reverse complement strand
CCAACTCCGAGAGGTTATTGACCACGCCGGAGCACGATCAACCTGACCACGAGGGTCTGTTTCCTGCGAGCAAACGAAGAACAAGCAAGAAACTGAGATTGCAATCTGGATATTGCGAATATAAGATGAAAGCTTTATTGATCAAGGTGGGGTTCTGTGACGCCTTTGTCTGGTCGTTGAACACAAACGAAGTACGCGAAGTTGCAGCTATGGCGAACTTTTAATCTAAACAAAACCCGAAGTCTAAACGATGCCCTAAGGGCTGTATATATGGAGGAAGAGGGGGGAATTTCGTGGCCCTTGGTGGAGGGGTCCGAAATCAACCCTATCTCTTGTTTCCCCACACATACGGACTCTAAAAATAGCCTATACTTATGTATTTCGAAATTACATGGGCCTGGCCCAATAATAAGGTGTCGCAGCACCTAAAATAGCCTCGGGATGAAATTTATGAAGTGGCATCTTGTATATTTCGTCCAAGGCTTCATGCACCCATTATGGTGGCTTCAAAGTCCTGAAATCATCACTTGTAACTCTGTTCTTGTTTCCCTTGCGCATGCCATCATCTCCATGCTTGTTCTTGCTCCAATGTTCATCCTTCTCCAAGCTAGGCCCTTCATTTGTAAGCAAAACAAATGTATCCAATTTAGGCAGCATCATATTCTCATGAACATTAGAATCATTACCAAGAAACGAAAGTACCTGGTAATTTAGTTGGCGTGCACGAGCTCTAGTAATTGGTCCAGTATGTATAGCAGCAGGGGCTGTGGGTGTAACAATTGTATTGATGTCCTCATTATCCTCCCCTTCTTGAAATGAAGTCGTCCTCGACGGAAGTTCATCTTCCTCACCCAAATAAGGCTTCAAATCTGCAATGTTAAAAGTGGGACTAACCCCAAAATCTGCAGGCAGCTCAAGTTTATATGCATTATCATTTATTTTCTCTAACACCTTAAAGGGACCATCAGCACGTGGCATTAACTTTGATTTGCGCAAATCAGGAAATCTATCCTTACGCAAATGTAACCAAACAAGATCTCCAGGTGCAAACACAACATGTTTTCTACCCTTATCTCCAGCAAGTTTATATTTAGCATTCATGCGCTCAATGTTTTCCTTAGTTAACTCATGCATTTTTAAAATCAATTCAGCACGTTGTTTAGCATCAAAATTAACCTTCTCCGAAGATGAAAGAGGCAACAAATCAATAGGTGCACGAGGTAGGATGCAATGAACGATTATAAGCAAATTCAATATGAGGCAAGCATTCCTCCCACATTTTCTTATTATTCTTCAAAACAGCCCTAAGCATAGTAGACAACGTTCTATTGACTACTTCAGTTTGTCCATCAGTTTGGGGGTGACAAGTAGTACTAAAAAGCAGTTTAGTCCCCAACTTAGCCCATAAACATCTCCAAAAGTGGCTAAGAAATTTAGTATCACGATCTGAAACAATAGTATTTGGCACACCATGCAAGCGAATAATTTCACGAAAGAACAAATCAGCAACATTAACAGCATCATCGCTTTTATGACATGGTATAAAGTGTGCCATTGTCGAGAATCTATCCACGACAACAAATATGCTATCCCTCCCCTTCTTTGTTCGAGGTAAACCTAAAACAAAGTCCATAGATATATCCTCCCAAGGAACACTAGGTACAGGCAAAGGCATATATAAACCATGAGGATTGAGTCGTGACTTAGCTTTTTGACATGTAGTGCAGCGAGCAATAAAACGCTCAACATCCCGTCTCATCTTTGGCCAAAAGAAATGTGTAGCAAGTACGTCCTCCGTCTTCTTCACGCCAAAGTGTCCCATTAATCCTCCTCCATGCGCCTCCTGCAACAACAAAAGACGAACGGAGCTAGCTGGAATGCATAGCTTGTTAGCACGAAACACAAATCCATCG
>NW_021276761.1:0-2732 GCF_002162155.2 Triticum dicoccoides | reverse complement strand
TATTTTGGCCGATTGTAGTCTGTTTCGTGGACTATTACTCACCATTTTGGGGTCTCGGAGCGATTTTTATGGTTGCTGAAGCCCAAGGTGTGCTTACGTGTCGATCTTCAACACTCGCAATTTTGGCCGATTCTGTCCCGTTTCATGGGCTATTACACATCGATTTGGGGTTCCAGAGTGATTTTCATGGTTCCTGAACCCCAATGTGCGCTTACGTGCAGGTCATTAACACTTGCAGTTTTGGCCCATTCTGGCCCGTTTCGTGGATTATTACTCACCGTTTCTGGGCCCCGAAGCGATATTCTTGGTTGATGTACCCCAAGGTGCGCTTATGTGCATGACATTAACACTCACCGTTTAAGCCGATTCTGGCCCGTTTCATGGATTATTACTCACCGTTTTGGGGCCCCGTAGCGATTTTCTTGGTTGATGAACCCCAAGGTGCGCTTACGTGCATGACATTAACACTCGCCGTTTTGGCCTATTCTGGCCTGTTTTGTGGCCTATTAGTCACCGTTTTCGGGTCCCGGGCGATTTTTATAGTTGCTTAACCCCTAGGTGCGCTTACATATCATTCATCAACACTCACCATTTTGGCCGATTCTGACCTGTTTCATGGACTATTACTCATCGTTTTGGGGTAAGGAGGAATTTCCATGGTTACTGAACCCCGAGATGCGCTTACGTGTACGTCATTAACACTCGCTATTTTGGCTGATTGTAGCCTGTTTCGTGGACTATTACTCACCATTTTGCGGTCTCGGAGCGATTTTTATGGTTGCTGAAGCCCAAGGTGTGCTTACGTGTCGTTCTTCAGCACTCGCGATTTTGGACGATTTTGTCCTGTTTCATGGGCTATTACACATCGATTTGGGGTTTCAGAGCGATTTTCATGGTTACTAAACCCCAATATGCGCTTACGTGCAGGTTATTAACACTCCCAGTTTTGGCCGATTCTGGCCCGATTCATGGATTATTACTCAACGTTATGGGGTCCCGAAGCGATTTACTTGGCTGATGTACCCCAAGGTGCGCTTACGTGCATGACATTAACACACACTATTTTGGCCGATTCTGGCCCGTTTCATGGACTATTACTCACCGTTTTGGGGTCCCGGAGCGATTTTCTTGGCTGATGAACCCCAAGGTGCGCTTACGTGCATGACATTAACACTCGCCGTTTTGGCCTATTCTGGCCTTTTTTGTGGACTACTAGTGACCGTTTTCGGGTTCCGGGCGATTTTTATAGTTGCTGAACCCCTAGGTGCGCTTACGTATCATTCATCAACACTCACCGTTTTGGCCGATTCTGACCCGTTTCGTGGACTATTACTCATCGTTTTGAGGTAAGCAGCAATTTCTATGGTTACTGAAACCCCGAGGTGCGCTTACGTGTACGTCATTAACACTCGCTATTTTGGCCGATTGTAGTCTGTTTCGTGGACTATTACTCACCATTTTGGGGTCTCGGAGCGATTTTTATGGTTGCTGAAGCCCAAGGTGTGCTTCCGTGTTGATCTTCAACACTCGCAATTTTGGTCGATTCTGTCCCGTTTCATGGGCTATTACACATCGATTTGGGGTTCCAGAGTGATTTTCATGGTTCCTGAACCCCAATGTGCGCTTACGTGCAGGTCATTAATACTTGCAGTTTTGGCCCATTCTGTCCCGTTTCGTGGATTATTACTCACCGTTTTTGGGCCCCGGAGCGATATTCTTGGTTGATGTACCCCAAGTTGCTTACTTGCATGACAATAACACTCACCGTTTTGGCCGATTCTGGCCCGTTTCATGGACTATTACTCACCGTTTTGGGGCCCCATAGCGATTTTCTTGGTTGATGAACCCCAAGGTGCGCTTACGTGCGTGACATTAACACTCGCCGTTTTGGCCTATTCTGGCCTGTTTTGTGGCCTATTAGTCACCGTTTTCGGGTCCCGGGCGATTTTTATAGTTGCTTAACCCCTAGGTGCACTTACATATCATTCATCAACACTCACCGTTTTGGCCGATTCTGACCTGTTTCATGGACTATTACTCATCGTTTTGGGGTAAGGAGGAATTTCCACGGTTACTGAACCCCGAGATGCGCTTACGTGTACGTCATTAACACTCGCTATTTTGGCTGATTGTAGCCTGTTTCGTGGACTATTACTCACCATTTTGGGGTCTCGGAGCGATTTTTATGGTTGCTGAAGCCCAAGGTGTGCTTACGTGTCGTTCTTCAACACTCGCGATTTTGGACGATTTTGTCCTGTTTCATGGGCTATTACACATCGATTTGGGGTTTCGGAGCGATTTTCATGGTTACTGAACCCCAATGTGCGCTTACGTGCAGGTTATTAACACTCGCAGTTTTGGCCGATTCTGGCCCGATTCATGGATTATTACTCAACGTTATGGGGTCCCGAAGCGATTTACTTGGCTGATGTACCCCAAGGTGCGCTTACGTGCATGACATTAACACACACCATTTTGGCCGATTCTGGCCCGTTTCATGGACTATTACTCACCGTTTTGGGGTCCCGGAGCGATTTTCTTGGTTGATGAACCCCAAGGTGCGCTTACGTGCATGACATTAACACTCGCTGTTTTGGCCTATTCTAGCCTCTTTTGTGGACTACTAGTCACCGTTTTCGGGTCCCGGGCGATTTTTATTGTTGCTGAACCCCTAGGTGCGCTTATGTATCATTCATCAACACTCACCGTTTTGGCCGATTCTGACCCGTTTC
>NW_021276760.1:0-1307 GCF_002162155.2 Triticum dicoccoides | reverse complement strand
GACCTTGAACTCTTGTGTTCATGCCCATGGACCCGATGTAGAACTTATCGTGGAAGCTACTCGTAAAAATGATTACCCCTTGTTATAAGTTCATCTTGTATCGGTGGTTTGATCATTCTTAACCGTGGTTCCGACCATAGTTTCTTCTTAATTCCATTTCCCGGACAAGTTAAAATACTTGTCTCCTGCAAGTCATTTCACCTGTCCAACCTCTAATTTGATCTACCTTCAAGTATTGCCTCATGTTATGTCGAGAATAACAAAGAACTATGTTCCTTCCTATGAGTCTTCTTCTAGTATTGCTACTCATCGATTTCAAATTTCCCTCTGGTTCTGAGTTGTTAGTCACTCGAGAACACCGATAAGTGAATCGCTTCTGCACTCCGATTCAATAACTCGAAGTAATTTTCATTGCTTACGAGTTTAATAATCCTTCAAGTCATTCCTAGCCTGACCGGCAATATCATTAGCATGCTAAATTTTAACTGTGCTACCTGGTTCTTCTTCCTGGAGCACAATTTTCGACGATGAGCTAAGCCTACGTCGATTTTCCTCATCATATCGTTTCGCCTCAAGGATGATTCGAGTTGATTTCGAATCCTTGGTTCTAGTAGCCTTTCACTTCATCCTTCCTTTTCTGCTCGATGACATCTTCATAGAGTCTCTCGACAAAATTTGTCGTGATCACCGTCAACACTTTGTTTTCTTCAGAGATGACAACTGAATTCATGGTGAGAAATACCATCCGTGACCTTCGATGATTTGAGTTATCATTGACAACCCCCCTTGTCTTCTTTCCAACACATGTTTGATCACGCCTTGGTTAAACCTTGGACTCCTTGCTATTCCTGCAATTGTTCCTTGTGTATTTCTTGTGATCTTCAACTCCAACCCTTACTTGTAACACCATGTTAATACTACCTCGAAGCATGACTGAGGTATTCCGAATATCAACAGGAACATTGGAAGCACATTGTCAAATGTTTCTTGATCTATTATCCAAACACCGTTGTATGGGTAATATCATGATTCTTCCTTCGCCCCCTTTATCTAAATGCTTTTGAACTTGCTGTCTTATCATGGATATCATGCTCTGCTTGTCCTTGGGAAGGATATACCCCGGAAATATGTGTTTAAACACATTTTCCTTTCCTTTGTCTTGTTTAACCTTCTTGTGATCTATATGATATAAGCAGAAATAATTCTCTGCTTATAGAACACCCCGATGTACAACCTTGCCAGTGAGACCCTGTTACTAATGTTGCTGACATTCCGGTAACCACCGATGGACGAGAACTTTGCCTATT
>NW_021276759.1:0-3876 GCF_002162155.2 Triticum dicoccoides | reverse complement strand
CATGAAAATAGTACAGATGGATAGATTGGATTTTTCTGATCATTTTTCATATATAATTTGTCCAATTTGGAGTTACAGAATAAAAGTTATGAATTTTTGAAGTTTAAATAATATTCTGGAATTTCCTGATTTAATTTAAATCCAGAAATATAATTATTGCGCCAGCATGACGTCAGCATGACGTCAGTGGTCAACTGCGGCTGTCTGGGGTCAAACCTGACGTGTGGGGCCCACACGTCAGTGACAGGGGGGTTAAACAGGGTTAAATTAATCCTAATTACTAATTAGTGGCGCTGGGGCCCACTAGTCAGTGTCAGGGGGTTAACTAACAGTGGTTAGCGCTAATCCTAATTAGCTACAGGGCTGGGCCCACCTGTCAGGGACTCAGGGGGGTTCCTGCCGTGGTCAAGGTGGGTCAAACCCACCGGCGACGTGACGCCGGCGAGGCCCGAGACGGCGGCGCGATGCGGAATCGCGCTACAGGGCACGGGCGAGGCCGTTCTTGGGCTCATTGGAGAGCTCTTGCTCCCGCGCGTCGAACGGTGGTGGTGGCCGTGCCTGAGGTGGCCGGAGTCGACGGCGGCGAGCTCGGCTGCGGCCGCCGGAGTTCGGTCGTGCACGGAAACGGGGTTGGAGCTCGAAGGCGAGCGAAGCGAGGCGCTAGGGATGCTCTATGGAGCCTTACGAACTCGTTGGTCTCGCCGGGGTGACCAAATGGTCACCGGAGCTGCGTCGACGGCGAGCTCGGCGACGGCGGAGGTTCGGCCGTGGTGGGGAGGAGGCTACGGTGAGGGAACGAGGGGGAGAAGAGGGGGAAACGGTGGCGTAGCTCACCGCGGTTGCAGTGGGCGTCGAAGCGGGCTCGGGGACGCGCTGGAGACGGCGAATCGACGGCGACGGTAGTCGGAGCCCGAGGAGGGGAACGGCGACGTGGCGGCGATGCAGGGCTTCCGGAGGCCCGTGGAGCGGTGGGGAGGAAGAGGAGGTCGAGGCGGAGCTTCTGAGCTAGTCGGGGGAGCGAGGGGTGGCCGGAGACGGCTGGTAAGGCGAACGGCGGCGACAGTGGTGTTCGGCCGTGAGAGAGAGAGCGAGGGAGAGGAGGGAAGAGCCGAGGGCGAGTGAGAGAGAGCAGGAGGGGAGGCGTGCCGTCGTCCAGGGCATCGAGGCGAGGAGGGGAGGGCAGGCAGGCAGGGAGAGAGGTGGCGTGGCGCGGTGGCGCGCGCGCGCGCCGGCCACACTCCCCTCCCTCTGTCGGGACGAAGACGACAGAGGAGGGAGGCGGGCTGGGCCGCCTGCTGGCTGGGCCGGCCAGCTGGATGGGCTGCACAGTGGAGGAGCCCAGGTAAGCTTCTCCCTTTTATTTTTTTCTGTTTTCTAATTTCTGACATTTGTTTTGATTTAAATAATATATTAAATCATTTATTTAACTTATGCCAAATTTTTCAGGGGCTAGATATATTATTCCAGAGCTCCTTTATAATTGGCATAATATTTGGACATATATTAATATATATAGAAATATATTTCCAAAGCAAATATTTATGCATTAATTCCAAATGCCCAAAATAAATGTCCATGAGCCACTAAAAATATTGGTTTGATTTTTATCTCTGTCCAATATTTTCAGAGAGCAACATGAGCATTTTCTTGGACCCTTTTGGAGAAATTTTTATTTGGGTCATTTTCAAAATGACTCTGAGGGTTTCACAGATCCCCATTTCAAGTTTCTGATGAAAGAGTAAACATGATGCAACACTCTAATGCATGACTAGCTAGGGTGTGACAACTCACCCCCACTCAAAAGAATCTCGTCCCGAGATTTGGGTTCCTCCGGGAAGAAGGCGGGGTACTCAAGTCGAAGACGATCCTCCCTTTCCCAGGTTGCTTCATCCTCAGAATGGTGTGACCATTGTACTTTGAGGAACTTGATGTTCTGACGTCGGGTGATACGTTCGGCCTGATCGAGGATACGAACGGGGTACTCTCGATATGTAAGATTATCTTGGAGATCAAGCGTTTCGTGGTCCACTTCACGGATAGGATCCGAGAAGCAACGCCTGAGTTGAGAAACGTGGAAGACATCGTGGACTCTGGAGAGATGCGGAGGTAGTTCCAACTGGTAGGCAACTTCCCCTCGTTTGGCAAGAATGCGAAAAGGTCCAATGTAACGAGGAGCCAATTTGCCTTTGATACCGAAACGATGGGTTCCCTTCAGAGGGGTGACCCGAAGATAAGCCTTCTCGTCAACCTCGAAAGTCATAGCCTTATGTTTTCGGTCATATTGACTCTTTTGACGAGATTGGGCTGTTTTCAACTTTTCACGAATGATGCGAACTTGTTCTTCTGCTTCCTGAATCATATCCGGGCCAAAGAATTGTCTTTCCCCGGTCTCTGACCAGTTAAGGGGTGTTCGACACCGTCGTCCATAGAGAACTTCAAAAGGGGCTTTACCCAAGCTAGATTGATAGCTGTTGTTGTAAGCGAATTCGGCAAATGGAAGACACTTCTCCCAGTCCATTCCAAATGAGATAACAGAGGCTCGAAGCATGTCTTCTAGAACTTGGTTGACGCGTTCCACTTGACCACTCGACTGAGGGTGGAAAGCGGTGCTAAAGGAGAGACGGGTTCCCATAGCATTTTGGAAACTTTCCCAAAATCGAGAGGTGAAAAGGCTTCCTCGATCCGAGTTAATTTCCAAAGGAACACCATGGAGGGACACTATACGGGAGATGTATAAGTCTGCCAATTGACTAGCGGTTATACTCTCACGAACAGGTAGGAAATGGGCTACTTTGGAAAGACGATCGACAACGACGAAGATAGCATTATTCCCTCTCTTGGTCCTGGGAAAACCGGTAATGAAATCCATACCAATTTTATCCCATTTCCATTCAGGAATAGCTAAGGGTTGAAGGGTGCCAGCAGGCCGTTGGTGCTCTGCTTTTACACGACGACAGACATCGCAATTTGCAATATACTGAGCAATTTCTCTCTTCATCCTAGTCCACCAGAACCTCTGGCGTAGGTCCTGATACATCTTAGTACTACCGGGATGAATAGTGAGAGGAGATTCATGAGCTTCCTTAAGGATCAAACGCCTCAGATTTCGCACTTTGGGAACCACTAGTCGATTCCCGAAGTATAAGACCCCTTGATCATTAATGGAGAAGCAATTCGTAATTCCTTTCTGAATGTTTCTCTTGATGCGGGAGATTCCCGGATCTACCTTCTGTGCTTTGATAATCTGATCCGTAAGGGTAGGTTTTGCCACCAAGGTGGAAAGAAAACCTTGAGGTACAATGTGAAGGTTAAGCTTCCGAAATTCCTCATGGAGAAGCGGTAGACTTTGTTGTAACATCAGATTGTTACAATAAGATTTACGACTTAGCGCATCAGCCATGACGTTGGCTTTCCCTGGGGTGTAGGTTATTCCTAAGTCGAAGTCTGTAATCAATTCAACCCAACGTCTTTGCCTGAGATTCAGATCCGGTTGGGTGAAAATGTACTTCAGACTTTGGTGATCAGTGAATATTTCGCAACGGTTACCGAGGAGGTAATGCCGCCAGGTCTTAAGTGCATAGACTACGGCTGCAAGCTCTAGATCATGAGTAGGATAATTCTCCTCATGTGGGTGCAATTGCCGTGAAGCGTAGGCAATTACATGTCGATCTTGCATAAGGATGCAACCTAGTCCTTGTCGCGAGGCGTCGCAGTAGATAACAAAGTCTTTGGAGAAGTCTGGCGGTACCAGTACGGGAGCAGAAGTCAGGCGTCTTTTCAGTTCCTGAAAGCTGTGCTCACATTGTGGAGTCCATTCGAACTTTTTATCTTTCTTGAGGAGTTCGGTTAAAGGTTTAGCAACTTTGGAGAAGTTTT
>NW_021276758.1:0-1700 GCF_002162155.2 Triticum dicoccoides | reverse complement strand
TTGGGTGACATGGATCAAGACTGGGATTTGTCACTCCGTATGACGGAGAGGTATCACTGGGCCCACTCGGTAATGCATCATCATAATGAGCTCAGAGTGACCAAGTGTCTGGTCACGGGATCATGCATTACGGTACGAGTAAAGTGACTTGCCGGTAACGAGATTGAACGAGGTATTGGGATACCGACGATCGAATCTCGGGCAAGTAACATATCGATAGACAAAGGGAATAGCGTACGGGGTTGATTGAATCCTCGACATCGTGGTTCATCCGATGAGATCATCGTGGAGCATGTGGGATCCAACATGGGTATCCAGATCCCGCTGTTGGTTATTGACCGGAGAGTCGTCTCGGTCATGTCTGCTTGTCTCCCGAACCCGTAGGGTCTACACACTTAAGGTTCGGTTACGCTAGGGTTGTAGGGATATGTATATGCAGTAACCCGAATGTTGTTCGAAGTCCCGGATGAGATCCCGGACGTCACGAGGAGTTCCGGAATGGTCCGGAGGTAAAGATTTATATATGGGAAGTCCTGTTTCGGGCATCGGGACAAGTTTCGGGGTTATCGGTATTGTACCGGGACCACCGAAAGGGTCCCGGGGGTCCACCGGGTGGGTCCACCTGCCCCGGGGGGCCACATGGGCTGTAAGGGGGTGCGCCTTGGCCTAATGGGCCAAGGGCACCAGCCCCACATAGGCCCATGCGCCTAGGGTTTAAGGGGGCAAGAGTCCTAGGAGGGTAAGGCACCTCCTAGGTGCCTTGGGGGGAGGGAAAACCCCCCTTGGCCGCCGCACCCCCTAGGAGATTGGATCTCCTAGGGCCAGCCACCCCCCCTTGGCACCCCTATATATAGTGGGGGAGAGGAGGGACTTCATACAGGAACGCCCTGGCCTTTGGTTGCCTCCTTCTCCCTCCCCAACACCTCCTCCACCTCCATAGTGCTTAGCGAAGCTCTGCCGGAGTACTGCAGCTCCATCAACACCACGCCGTCGTGCTGTTGCTGGTGCCATCTCCCTCAACCTCTCCTCCCTCCCTTGCTGGATCAAGAAGAGGAGACGTGGTTGTTCCGTACGTGTGTTGAACGCGGAGGTGCCGTCCGTTCGGCGCTGGTCATCGGTGATTTGGATCACGTCGAGTACGACTACATCATCACCGTTCTTTTGAACGCTTCCGTGCGTGATCTACAAAGGTATGTAGATGCATCTGATCACTCGTTGCTAGATGAACTCCTAGATGATCTTGGTGAAACGAGTAGGAAATTTTTTGTTTTCTGCAACGTTCCCCAACAGTGGCATCATGAGCTAGGTCTATGCGTAGTTCTTCTTGCGCGAGTAGAACACAATATGTTGTGGGCGTAGATTTGTCAACTTTCTTGCCGTTACTAGTCCTTTCTTGCTTCAGCGGTATTGTGGGATGAAGCGGCCCGGACCAACCTTACACGTACGCTTACGTGAGACCGGTTCCACCGACTAACATGCACTAGTTGCATAAGGTGGCTGGCGGGTGTCTGTCTCTCCTACTTTAGTTGGAGCGGAATCGATGAACAGGGTCCTTATGAAGGGTAAATAGAAGTTGACAAATCACGTTGTGGCTTTAACGTAGGTAAGAAAACGTTCTTGCTAGAACCCTAATTCAGCCACGTAAAACTTGCAACAACAATTAGAGGACGTCTAACTTGTTTTTGCAGCAAGTGGTTTGT
>NW_021276757.1:0-1560 GCF_002162155.2 Triticum dicoccoides | reverse complement strand
CGCCCATGCCCGCTGTTGTTGCTGTTGCTGCGTCCGCGCCCCTACTGCTGACCACGGTGACCACGGCCTCGGCCTCCAGTGCCGCGACCGCGTGTGAGGGAATTAACCGATGACTAGCGGATGTTGTTACCTTGAAGAAGATTCATACGAGCTTCCAAGCTTAGCAACTGGTTGTAGAGCTCCTGGACGGTCACCGGCTCGATACGTGCAGCCAGGGCTGAGATCACCGGGTTATACTCGATGTCCAGCCCTTTGAGCACATAAGAGGTTATCTCTCCTTCAGAGAGGGGATCACCAGTACAGTCGATCTCATCGGCGAAGGCCTTGATCTTCGCCAGATACTCTGGCATGCCCATGCTCCCTTTGTGTAGATTGGCGAGGGCGATGCGGGTGTTGACGGTCTGCGCTTGCGTCTGGGCATGAAAACCAAGAGGAGTCAATGTATAGGTAGAGCATTTTGCGGAAAAACGTAGAGGTAGAACAATAGGATGAGGTTCATGGCTAAAATCAAGATAATCATTTCTCACCGGAACAATATAAAATATGCATACCTTGGCAGAGCCTCCAACTAATCACAATATTCCGCAATCTTTGGCTCTCAGCCTCCTCTTTTTCTTGTCCAGTTTCCAAGCTTCACTCGCTTAACTGCCAAATAGTGTCAAGTCTATCTTTCACAACTTTTGACCGCTGGCTCTATGGAATAAACATAAATGTGATTACTGATTATATTTTTTGTGGCAAATTTGGAAGTGAAAGCTAAACTATGGCTTCAACAATGCTGGTTGCATTTCGCTCATTGCATAACTCTATTTGGCATGGATTATGCCAAATTGTTAGGTCCTGTTTAAAATGCACTCATGTGGAATAGAACTTTTCATACTTAATACGTTCTTCACCACAGTGCTCAATCTTTTTACATTATTATATTGACCGTGGTCTTGAATGGCATGGACCACGGACCTCAACTCCAATATATCTCTTCTTGAACAAGTGGTGAATGATGGAATTTTCATAGTAAGAAAGCATTGCATGGTAGTGAAAGAAATAGCTTACTATGCCGTTAGGATAAAACTAAATCATTTAAAAAAAATGTCTGTCCACACTGCACAAAATGACATAGCTGAAGAAAAAAAAGGCATGTTTCTGATAGAAAACTATTAGTCGAATTCGATAATGTTTCCTAAGGTATAAATAAAAAAATGCAAGTTTGAATAGAAAGCTATGACTTTTCCAAAATATTAGTAGTCACAGAAAAACTATAAGGATACTCTTGGTCTGGAACTTGCTGCAAGGAGAATCCAGTTCTGGATACTCATGGTCTGGATCTTGTTGCAAGGAGAATACAGTTCTGGATGACGATACAGATCGGCAACCAGTGTGACTCCACCTGCTGCCAATTCGGTCCGCCTTTGCTGCCCCCATTATGACCTTGCTTGGGACTAACTTGCGAACATGGTTATGCATGAGAGGATATTAGGGTATTTAAATTATGAATTTTCCAATTAAACGACGTGTTAGACGCTAGTCAAGTAGAGGCATACTAAGGACACTCTGTTTTGT
>NW_021276756.1:0-1153 GCF_002162155.2 Triticum dicoccoides | reverse complement strand
AATGGTTCAAGCTAACAGGAGGTGGGGTAAAGGTGGACCAGCAATACGGAATGACAATGGTGGATTTCAACAATCTTGGTTACCTTGACGAACCATTCGTCCTAGCGAAAGATGTCGCTCAGGTTTTCTATGTGAAGGACATGAGTAGCAAACCGAGGAAACGGAAAGATAAGAAAACGATCAGTACATCATGCGATGATCCAAAGCGCCACATTGTTCTTTCAGGGAAAAGAAACATCGTGGGAGTGGAGGACAAGACAGACATGTCAGAAGATTATAATATGTTTGCTGAAATTCCGCCCTTCAAAGTGAACACCGACCCAAGCATTAAGTTAAATGATGAGGATGCTCCATGGATACGGCACAATCGTAAGCAAGCAGGGACACAAGGGAAGAAATGATGTGTAATAATTTATTGTACCAAACTTTGTTGAATGGATCATGTGAATTATATTACCCGTGATGTGTTTGCTGTCCATTTTCGAATGATTCGAGATACCAGTGATGATACATGAAATTTGGAGTGATTTAGTCATACTCCTGCCTAGGCGTATAAAATTTTGAATTGAATTAGTTTTATTTTTCTGAATTTTTTGATATATTATTTGTATTTTTAACATTTTGAATTGAATTAGTTTTATTCTTCTTAATTTTTTGATATATTATTTGTGTTTTTAACATATTGAATTGAATTAGTTTTATTTTTCTGAATTTTTTGATATATTATTTGTGTTTTTAACATATTGAATTGAATTAGTTTTATTTTTCTGAATTTTTTGATATATTATTTGTATTTTTAACATTTTGAATTGAATTAGTTTTATTTTTCTTAATTTTTTGATATATTATTTGTATTTTTAGAATTTTGAATTGAATTAGTTTTATTTTTCTGAATTTTTTGATATATTATTTGTATTTTTAACATATTGAATTGAATTAGTTTTATTTTTCTGAATTTTTCGATATATTATTTGTATTTTTAACATTTTGAAAAAGAAAAAGTATTTTAAGAATACCTTTAGTCGCGGTTGGCCTGCCCAACCGCGACTAAAGGTCGTTGCGCGCGGGAACAAAAACCCGCCAAAAAAGCCCTTTAGTCGCGGGTCTCCTCCACAACCGCGACTAAAGGTTACCCTTTAGTCGCGGGTCGCCT
>NW_021276755.1:0-1066 GCF_002162155.2 Triticum dicoccoides | reverse complement strand
CAGCCCATGTGGCCCCCCGGGGCAGGTGGCCCCACCCGGTGGGCCCCCGGGACCCTTCCGGTGGTCCCGGTACAATACCGATGACCCCGAAACTTGTCCCGATGGCCGAAACAGGACTTCCTATATATAAATCTTTACCTCCGGACCATTCCGGAACTCCTCGTGACGTCCGGGATCTCATCCGGGACTCCGAACAACATTCGGTAACCACATACAAGCTTCCTTTATAACCCTAGCGTCATCGAACCTTAAGTGTGTAGACCCTACGGGTTCGGGAGACATGCAGACATGACCGAGACGTTCTCCGGTCAATAACCAACAGCGGGATCTGGATACCCATGTTGGCTCCCACATGCTCCACGATGATCTCATCGGATGAACCACGATGTCAAGGACTTAATCAATCCCGTATTCAATTCCCTTTGTCTATCGGTATGTTACTTGCCCGAGATTCGATCGTCGGTATCCAATACCTTGTTCAATCTCGTTACCGGCAAGTCACTTTACTCGTTCCGTAACACATCATCCCATGATCAACTCCTTGGTCACATTGCGCATATGATGATGTCCTACCGAGTGGGCCCAGAGATACCTCTCCGTTTACACGGAGTGACAAATCCCAGTCTCGATCCGTATAAAACAATAGATACTTTCGGAGATACCTGTAGTGCACCTTTATAGTCACCCAGTTACGTTGTGACGTTTGATACACCCAAAGCACTCCTACGGTATCCAGGAGTTACACGATCTCATGGTCAAAGGAAGAGATACTTGACATTGGCAAAGCTCTAGCAAATGAACTACACGATCTTTGTGCTAGTCTTAGGATTGGGTCTTGTCCATCACATCATTCTCCTAATGATGTGATCCCGTTATCAACGACATCCAATGTCCATAGCCAGGAAACCATGACTATCTGTTGATCACAACGAGCTAGTCAACTAGAGGCTCACTAGGGACATATTGTGGTCTATGTATTCACACGTGTATTACGATTTCCGGATAATACAGTTATAGCATGAATAAAAGACAATTATCATGAACAAGGAAATATAATAATAATACT
>NW_021276754.1:0-2668 GCF_002162155.2 Triticum dicoccoides | reverse complement strand
CGGCCAAGCCCTATGGGGGTCCAACTAACAATGCTCCTCCACGTACCAGTTCCGTGACTTGTTTCAAGTGCGGGGAATCTGGTCACTATATGCGTGAGTGTCCCCAGACCAACCCCAACCAGTCTGCTAAAGCTGTTGGCCGTGGCAAGCCGACAGGAAAAGTATTCCACGCCAAGCCGGTCACCGCTACACGTGGCCATGTCAACTGTATCTCTGCCGAAGAAGCTCAAGAGGATCCCAACGTCGTTCTCGGTACGCTTCTTGTTAATTGCCACCCGGCATCTGTTCTTTTCGATACAGGAGCCTCTCATTCTTTTATATCTGAAAACTATGCTCGCTTGCATAACGTCGCATTCGGTGATATGCCAACCTCTATGGTAATTCAAACTCCGGGATCCAAATGGCAAACTTCTAGAGTAAGCCATGGAAATGAAATCCAAGTCGACAGACTTGTTTTCCTTGCCCCTTTGATAGCCCTTAAATTTTCAGATATCAATATCATTCTGGGTATGGACTGGATGTCAGCTCATCAAGCCAAAATTGATTGCTTCTCTAGGACTGTTCAACTCACCCATCCTTCGGGGAAGATAGTCAATGTCTTGACCCGAATAGCCAAGCGACAATTATATTCTCTTAACGCCAGCCCTTTGCCAGACCTTGAGGACGTTCCGGTAGTCCGTGACTTCCCGGATGTCTTCCCAGAAGAATTGCCAGGTGTTCCACCTGACAGGGATGTTGAGTTCGTAATAGACCTCATTCCAGGAACCGTTCCGATTGCTAGAAGATCCTATAAGATGGCACCACTAGAACTAGCCGAGCTTAAGAAACAACTCGATGAGTCCTTGAAAAAGGGTTTCATCCGACCTAGCTCTTCTCCGTGGGCTTGCCCCGTCCTATTCGTCAAGAAGAAGGATGGTACGGACCGGATGGTTGTAGATTACCGACCTGTCAATCTGGTCACAATCAAGAACAAATATCCGCTTCCCAGGATCAACGACCTGTATGTTCAGCTCGCTGGATCCTCAGTCTTCTCCAAGATGGATTTGAGGTTGGGCTACCATCAAATCAAAATCAGAAACGGGGACATCCCTAAAACGGCCTTTGTTACTCGTTACGGCCAATACGAGTACACCGTCATGTCCTTCGGTTTAACCAACGCTCCAGCCACCTTTTCTCGGTTAATGAACTCAATCTTCATGGAGTATTTGGATAAATTCGTCGTGGTTTACCTCGATGATATACTCATCTACTCCAAGAACGAGGAAGAACATGCCGAACATCTAAGGCTAGTGTTGAAGAAACTTCGAGAGCATCGCCTTTATGCCAAATTTTCTAAATGTGAATTCTGGTTGTCAGAAGTGACCTACCTGGGTCATGTAATATCTGGTAAAGGTATTTCTGTTAACCCTGAGCGAGTTCAAGCCGTCCTTAACTGGACTCCACCTGAATCGGTCAAGCAAGTTTGGAGTTTTCTAGGCTTAGCGAGCTATTGTCGTCGCTTTGTCGAGAACTTCTCCAAGGTTGCCAAACCTCTAACCGAACTCCTCAAGAAAGATAAGAAGTTCGAGTGGACTCCACAATGTGAGCACAGCTTTCAGGAACTGAAAAGACGCCTGACTTCTGCTCCCGTACTGGTACCGCCAGACTTCTCCAAGGATTTTGTTATCTACTGCGACGCCTCGCGACAAGGACTAGGTTGCATTCTCATGCAAGATCGACACGTAATTGCCTACGCTTCACGGCAATTGCACCCACATGAGGAGAATTATCCTACTCATGATCTAGAGCTTGCAGCTGTAGTCTATGCACTTAAAACCTGGCGACATTACCTCCTCGGTAATCGTTGCGAAATATTCACTGATCACCAAAGTTTGAAGTACATCTTCACCCAACCGGATCTGAACCTCAGGCAAAGACGTTGGGTTGAATTGATCACAGATTTCGATTTAGGAATAACCTACACCCCAGGGAAAGCCAACGTCATGGCTGATGCGCTAAGTCGTAAATATTATTGTAACAACCTGATGTTACAACAAAGTCAACCGCTTCTCCATGAGGAATTTCGGAAGCTTAACCTTCACATTGTTCCTCAAGGTTTTCTTTCCACGTTGGTGGCAAAACCTACCCTTACGGATCAGATTATCAAGGCACAGAAGGTAGATCCGGGAATCTCCCGCATCAAGAGAAACATTCGGAAAGGAATTGCGAATTGCTTCTCCATTAATGATCAAGGGGTCGTATACTTCGGGAATCGACTAGTGGTTCCCAAAGTGCGAAACCTGAGGCGTTTGATCCTTAAGGAAGCTCATGAATCTCCTCTCACCATTCATCCCGATAGTACTAAGATGTATCAGGACCTACGCCAGAGGTTCTGGTGGACTAGGATGAAGAGAGAAATTGCTCAGTATATTGCTAATTGCGACGTCTGTCGTCGTGTAAAAGCAGAGCATCAACGGCCTGCTGGCACCCTTCAACCCCTAGCTATTCCTGAATGGAAATGGGATAAAATTGGTATGGATTTCATTACCGGTTTTCCCAGGACCAAGAGAGGGAATAATGCTATTTTCGTCGTGGTCGATCGTCTTTCCAAAGTAGCCCATTTCTTGCCTGTTCGTGAGAGTATAACCGCTAGTCAGCTGGCAGACTTATACATCTCCCGAATAGTGTC
>NW_021276753.1:6783-17472 GCF_002162155.2 Triticum dicoccoides | reverse complement strand
TTGATAACGGGATCACATCATTAGGAGAATGATGTGATGGACAAGACCCAATCCTAAGCCTAGCACAAAGATCGTGTAGTTCGTATGCTAAAGCTTTTCTAATGTCAAGTATCATTTCCTTAGACCATGAGATTGTGCAACTCCCGGATACCGTAGGAATGCTTTGGGTGTACCAAACATCACAACGTAACTGGGTGGCTATAAAGGTGCACTACGGGTATCTCCGAAAGTGTCTGTTGGGTTGGCACGAATCGAGAGTGGGATTTGTCACTCCGTGTGATGGAGAGGTATCTCTGGGCCCACTCAGTATGACATCATCATAATGTGCACAATGTGACCAAGGGGTTGATCACGTGATGATGTGTTACGGAACGAGTAAAGAGACTTGCCGGTAACGAGATTGAACAAGGTATCGGCATACTGACAATCGACTCTTGGGCAAGTACAATACCGCTAGACAAAGGGGATTGAATACGGGATTGATTGAATCCTCGACATCGTGGTTCATCTGATGAGATCATCGTGGAACATGTGGGAACCAACATGGGTATCCAGATCCCGCTGTTGGTAATTGACCGGAGAACGTCTCGGTCATGTCTGCATGGTTCCCGAACCCGTAGGGTCTACACACTTAAGGTTCGATGACGCTAGGGTTATAGGGAATAGATATACGTGGTTACTGAATGTTGTTTGGAGTCCCGGATGAGATCCCGGACGTCACGAAGAGTTCCGGAATGGTCCGGAGGTAAATATTTATATATGGGAAGTCCTGTTTTGGTCACCGGAAAAGTTTTGGGTGCTATCGGTAATGTACCGGGACCACCGAGAGGGTCTCGGGGGTCCACCAAGTGGGGACACTGGCCCCAGAGGGCTGCATGGGCCAAGTGTGGGAGGGGACCAGCCCCAGGTGGGCTGGTGCGCCCCCCCACCAGGGCCCAAGGCGCCTAGGGTTTGGGGAGGGGCGCCTCCACCTTACTTGGGGGGCAAGTTTTCCCCTCCCCCCTTGGCCGCCACCCTAGATGGGTTTTGGGGCTGCCGCACCCCTTGGGGTGGGAACCCTAGAGGGGGCGCACCCCCTCCCTCTCCCCTATATATAGTTGAGGTCTTTGGGGCTACAAACACAAGAGTTTCCACCTCTCCCTGGCGCAGCCCTACCTCTCTCCCTCCTCGTCTCTTGCGGTGCTTGGTGAAGCCCTGCTGGAATGCCACGCTCCTCCACCACCACCACGCCGTCGTGCTGCTGCTGGACGGAGTCTTCCCCAACCTCTCTCTCTCTCCTTGCCGGATCAAGGAATGGGAGACGTCACCAGGCTGCACGTGTGTTGAACGCGGAGGTGCCGTCCGTTCGGCATTAGGATCTCCGGTGATTTGGATCACGACGAGTACGACTCCTTCAACCCTGTTCTCTTGAACGCTTCCGCTTAGCGATCTACAAGGGTATGTAGATGCACTCTCCTTTCCCTCGTTGCTAGTCTCTCCGTAGATAGATCTTGGTGACTCATAGGAAAATTTTGAATTTCTGCTACGTTCCTCAACAGTGGCATCATGAGCTAGGTCTATTGCGTAGATTCTATGCACGAGTAGAACACAAGTTGTTGTGGGCGTTGATTTTGTTCAATATGCTGACCGTTACTAGTCCAATCTTGTTTCGATGGTATTGTGGGATGAAGCGGCCCGGACCGACCTTACACTTACATGAGACAGGTTCCACCGACTGACATGCACTTGTTGCATAAGGTGGCTAGCGGGTGCCAGTCTCTCCCACTTTAGTCGGATCGGATTCGATGAAAAGGATCCTTATGAAGGGTAAATAGCAATTGGCATATCATGTTGTGGTTTTGCGTAGGTAAGAAACGTTCTTGCTAGAAACCCATAGCAACCACGTAAAACATGCAAACAACAATTAGAGGACGTCTAACTTGTTTTTGCAGGGTATGTTATGTGATGTGATATGGCCAAAAGAATGTGATGAATGATATGTGATGTATGAGATTGATCATGTTCTTGTAATAGGAATCACGACTTGCATGTCGATGAATATGACAACCGGCAGGAGCCATAGGAGTTGTCTTAATTTATTGTATGACATGCGTGTCATTGAACAACGCCATGTAATTACTTTACTTTATTGCTAAACCGTTAGCCATAGTAGTAGAAGTAATAGTTGGCAAGACAACTTCATGGAGACACGATGATGGAGATCATGGTGTCATGCCGGTGACGATGATGATCATGGAGCCCCGAAGATGGAGATCAAAAGGAGCAAAATGATATTGGCCATATCATGTCACTTTTTGATTGCATGTGATGTTTATCATGTTTATGCATCTTATTTGCTTAGAACGACGGTAGTAAATAAGATGATCCCTCATTAAAATTTCAAGAAAGTGTTCCCCCTAACTGTGCACCGTTGCGAAAGTTCGTTGTTTCGAAGCACCACGTGATGATCGGGTGTGATAGATTCTAACGTTCACATACAACGGGTGTAAGCCAGATTTACACACGCGAAACACTTAGGTTGACTTGACGAGCCTAGCATGTACAGACATGGCCTCGGAACACAAGAGACCGAAAGGTCGAGCATGAGTCGTATGGTAGATACGATCAACATGAAGATGTTCACCGGTGATGACTAGTCCATCTCACGTGATGATCGGACACGGCCTAGTTGACTCGGATCATGTAATCATTTAGATGACTAGAGGGATGTCTATCTGAGTGGAAGTTCATAAGATGAACTTAATTATCCTGAACATAGTCAAGATTCTTGCAAATTATGTCGTAGCTCGCGCATTAGTTCTACTGTTTTAGATATGTTCCTAGAGAAAATTTAGTTGAAAGTTGATAGTAGCAATCATGCGGACTGGGTCCGTAAACTGAGGATTGTCCTCATTGCTGCGCAGAAGGCTTATGTCCTTAATGCACCGCTCGGTGTGCTGAACCTCAAACGTCTTCTGTGGATGTTGCGAACATTTGACATACACGTTTTGATAACTACGTGATAGTTCAGTAATGTTAAACGGTTTAGAATTGAGGCACCAAAGACGATTTCAAAACGTCGCGAAACATATGAGATGTTTCAAGGGCTGAAATTGGGATTTCAGGCTTGTGCCCACGTCAAGAGGTACGAGACCTCCAACGATTTTCTTAGCCTGCAAACTAAGGGAGAAAAGCTCAATCATTGAGCTTGTGCTCAGATTGTCTGAGTACAACAATCACTTGAATCGAGTGGGAGTTGATCTTCCTGATGAGATAGTGATGTTTCTCCAAAGTCATTGCCACCAAGCTGCTAGAGCTTCGTGATGAACTATAACATATCAAGGATAGATGATCCTTGAGATATTCGCGATGTTTGACACCGCGAAAGTAGAAATCAAGAAGGAGCATCAATTGTTGATGGTTGGTGAAACCACTAGTTTTAAGAAGGGCAAGGGCAAGAAGGGATACTTCATGAAACGACAAATCAGCTGCTGCTCTAGTGAAGAAACCCAAGGTTGAACCCAAACCCGAGACTAAGTGCTTCTGTAATAAGGGGAACAGCCACTAAGAGCAAAATTGCCCTAGATACTTGGTAGATGAGAAGGCTGGCAAGGTCGATAGAAGTATATTGGATATACATTATGTTAATGTGTACTTTACTAGTACTCCTAGTAGCACCAGGGTATTAGATACCGGTTCAGTTGCTAAGTGTTAGTAACTCGAAATAAAAGCTACGGAATAAACGGAGACTAGCTAAAGGTGAGCTGACGATATGTGTTGGAAGTGTTTCCAAGGTTGATGTGATCAAGCATCACACGCTCCCTCTACCATCGAGATTGGTGTTAAACCTAAATAATTGTTATTTGGTGTTTGCGTTGAGCATAGACATGATTGGATTATGTCTATCACAATACTGTTATTCATTTAAGGAGAGTAATGGTTACTCTGTTTATCTGAATAATACCTTCAATGGTCTTGCACCTAAAATGATTGTTTATTGAATCTCGATCGTAGTGATACACATGTTCATGCCAAAAGATATAAGATAGTAATGATAGTACCACCTACTTGTGGCACTGCCATGTAAGTCATATTGGTATAAAACGCATGAAGAAGCTCCATGTTGATGGATCTTTGGACTCACTCGTTTTTGAAAAGCTTGAGACATGCGAACCGTGTCTATTGGTGTATATGCATGAAGAAACTCCATGCAAATGGACCGTTTGGACTCACTTGATTTTGAATCACTTGAGACATGCAAATCATACCACATGGGCAAGATGACTGAAAGCCTCGTTTTCAGTAAAATGGAACAAGAAAGCAACTTGTTGGAAGTAATACATTTTGATGTGTGCTGTCAAATGATTGCCGAGGCACGCGGTGGATATTGTTATGTTCTTACTTCACAGATGACTTGAGTAGATGCTGAGTATATTTACTTGATGAAACACAAGTCTGAATTATTGAATGGTTCAAGTAATTTCAGAGTGAAGTTGAAGATCATCGTGACAAGAGGATAAAATGTCTATGATATGATCATAGAGATGAGTATCTGAGTTACAAGCTTTGGCACGCAATTAAGACATTGTGGAAATTGTTTCACAATTAATACCGCCTGGAACACCATAGTGTGATGGTGTGTCCGAACATCATAGTTGCACCCTATTGGATATGGTGCGTACCATGATGTCTCTTATCGAATTACCACTATCGTTCATGGGTTAGGCATTAGAGACAACCGCACTCACTTTAATAGGGCACCACGTAATTCCGTTAAGACGACACCGTTTGAACTATGGTTTGGAGAAACCTAAGTTGTCGTTTCTTAAAAGTTTGGGTCTGCGACGCTTATGTGAAAAAGTTTCAGGTTGATAAGCTCGAACCCAAAGCGGATAAAATGCATCTTCATAGGACACCCAAACAGTTGGGTATACCTCCTAATTCAGATCCGAAAGCAATAGGGATTGTTTCTTGAATCGGGTCCTTTCTCGAGGAAAAGTTTGTCTCGAAAAATTGAGTGGGAGGATGGTGGAGACTTGATATGGTTATTGAACCGTCACTACAACTAGTGTGTAGCAGGGCACGAGAAGTTGTTCTTGTGGCACCTACACCAATTGAAGTGGAAGCTGATGATAGTGATCATGAAGCCTCGGATCAAGTCACTGCCGAACCTCGTAGGATGACAAGGACGCGTACTGCTTCAGAGTGGTACGGTAATCCTGTCTTGGAGGTCATGTTGCTATACAACAATGAACCTACGAGCTATGGAGAAGCGATGGTGGGCCCGGATTCCGACAAATGGCTAAGAGGCCATAAAATCCGAGAGAGGATCCATGTATGAGAACAAAGTGTAGACTTTGGAAGAAATACTTGATGGTCGTAAGGCTGTTGGGTACAGATGGATTTTAAAAGGAAGACAGACAATGATGGTAAGTATCACCATTAAGAAAGCTCGACTTGTCGTTAAAATGTTTTCCGACAAGTTCAAGGAGTTGACTACGATGAGACTTTCTCACTCGTAGCGATGCTAAGAGTCTGTTGGAATTATATTAGCAATTACTGCATGATTTATGAAATCTTACAGATAGGATGTCAAAACATTGTTTCCTCGACGATATTCTTGAGGAAAGGTTGTGTGTGATACAACCAGAAGTTTTTGTCAATCCTGAAAGATGCTAACAAGTGTGCAAAGCTCCAGCAATCCTTCTAAGGACTGGAGTAAGCATCTCGGAGTTGGAATATACGCTTTGATGAGATGATCAAAGATTTTGCGTTTATACAAAGTTTATGAGAAACTTGTATTTCCAAAGAAGTGAGTGGGTGCACTATAGAATTTCTGATGAGTATATGTTGTTGACATATTGTTGATCAGAAATGATGTAGAATTTCTGGAAAGCATAAAGGGTTGCTTGAAAGGAGTTTTTCAAGGAAAAACGTGGATTAAGCTGCTTGAACATTGAGCATCAAGATCTATAAGGATAGATCAAAACGCTTAATGGTACTTTCAAATGAGCACATACCTTGACATGATCTTGAAGGTGTTCAAGATGGATCAGTCAAGGAAGGAGTTCTTGCCTGATTTGTAAGGTATGAAGTTAAGACTTAAAGCTCGGCCATGGCAGAATAGAGAGAAAGGACGAAGGTCGTCCCCTATGCTTAGACGTAGGCTCCATAGTATGCTATGCTGTGTACTGCACCTGATGTGTGCCTTGCCACATGTCTGGCAAGAGGGTACAAAGGTGATCAAGGAGTGGATCACCAGATAGCGGTCAAAATTGTCCTTGGAGTAATAAGGACATGTTTCTCAATTATGGAGGTGATAAAGAGTTCGGCGTAAAGGGTTACGTCGATGCAAGCTTTAACACCTATCCGAAAGACTCTGAGTAGCAAACCGGATACGTATAGTGGAGCAACCATTTGGAATAGCTCCAAGTGGAGCGTGGAAGCAACATTTACAATATGACCTAGAGATTTGCAAAGTACATACGGATCTAAATGTTGCAGACCCGTTGACTAAAACCTCTCTCACAAGCAAAACATGATCAAACCCCAGAACTCATTGAGTGTTAATCACATAGTGATGTGAACTAGATTATTGATTCTAGTAAACTCTTTGGATGTTGGTCTCATGGCGATGTGACCTATGAGTGTTGATCACATGGCGATGTGAACTAGATTATTGACTCTAGTGCAAGTGGGAGACTGTTGGAAATATGCCCTAGGGGCAATAATAAATTAGTTATTATTATTATATTTCCTTGATCATGATAATCGTTTATTATCCATGCTATAATTGTATTGATAGGAAACTCAGATACATGTGTGGGTACATAGACAACACCATGTCCCTAGTAAGCCTCTAGTTGACTATCTCGTTGATCAATAGATGGTTACGTTTTCCTGACCATGGACATTGGATGTCGTTGATAACGGGATCACATCATTAGGAGAATGATGTGATGGACAAGACCCAATCCTAAGCCTAGCACAAAGATCGTGTAGTTCGTATGCTAAAGCTTTTCTAATGTCAAGTATCATTTCCTTAGACCATGAGATTGTGCAACTCTCGGATACCGTAGGAATGCTTTGGGTGTACCAAACGTCACAACATAACTGGGTGGCTATAAAGGTGCACTACGAGTATCTTCGAAAGTGTATGTTGGGTTGGCACGAATCGAGACTGGGATTTGTCACTCCGTGTGACGGAGAGGTATCTCTGGGCCCACTCGGTAGGACATCATCATAATCTGCACAATGTGACCAAGGGGTTGATCACGGGATGATGTGTTACGGAACGAGTAAAGAGACTTGCCGGTAACGAGATTGAACAAGGTATCGGCATACCGACGATCGAATCTCGGGCAAGTACAATACCGCTAGACAAAAGGGAATTGAATACGGGATTGATTGAATCCTCGACATCGTGGTTCATCCGGTGAGATCATCGTGGAACATGTGGGAACCAACATGGGTATCCAGATCCCACTGTTGGTTATTGACCAGAGAACGTCTCGGTCATGTCTGCATGGTTCCCGAACCCGTAGGGTCTACACACTTAAGGTTTGATGATGCTAGGGTTATAGGGAATAGATATACATGGTTACTAAATGTTGTTCGGAGTCCCGGATGAGATCCCGGATGTCACGAGGAGTTCCGGAATGGTCCGGAGGTAAAGATTTATATATGGGAAGTCCTATTTTGGTCACCGGAAAAGTTTCGGGTGCTACCGGGACCACCGGGAGGGTCCCGGGGGTCCACCAAGTGGGGCCTGTTAGGGAACGTAGTAATTTCAAAAAAATTCCTACGCACACGCAAGATCATGGTGATGGTCTAGCAACGAGAGGGAAGAGTGTTCGTCCACGTACCCTCGTAGACCGTAAGCGGAAGCATTAGCACAACGCGGTTGATGTAGTCGTACGTCTTCACGATCCGACCGATCCAAGCACCGAACGTACGGAGCCTCCGACTTCAGCACACGTTCAGCTCGATGACGATCTCTGGCCTCCGATCCAGCAAAGCTCCGGAGATGAGTTCCGTCAGCACAACGGCGTGGTGACGATGATGATGTTCTACCGGCGCAGGGCTTCGCCTAAACTCCGCGGCGATATGACCGAGGTGGAATATGGTGGAGGGGGGCACCGCACATGGCTAAGGAACGATCCGTAGATCAACTTGTGTGTCTATGGGGTGCCCCCCGCCCCCGTATATAAAGGAGGGAGGGGGGAGGTGTGGCCGGCCCCCTAGGGGTGCGCCTGGAGGAGTCCTACTCCCACCGGGAGTAGGACTCCCCCCTCTTGCCTTGGTGGAGAAGGAAAGGGGGGAGGGGAAAGAGGAAAGGGGGGCGCCATCACCCCCCCTTCCTTGTCCTATTCGGACTAGGGGGGAGGGGGCGCGCGGCCTGCCTTGGCCGGCCCTCCTCTTTTCCCTCTTGGCCCACTAAGGCCCATTATTCCCCGGGAGGGTTCCGGTAACCCCCCGGTGTTCCGGTAAAATCCCGATTTCACCCGGAACCATTCCGATGTCCAAACATAGGCTTCCAATATATCAATCTTTATGTCTCGACCATTTTGATACTCCTCATCATGTCCGTGATCACATCCGGGACTCCGAACAAACTTCGGTACATCAAAACTTATAAACTCATAATAAAACTATCATCGTAACGTTAAGCGTGCAGACCCTACGGGTTCGAGAACTATGTAGACATGACCTAGAACCATTCTCGGTCAATAACCAATAGCGGGACCTGGATGCCCATATTGGTTCCTACATATTCTACGAAGATCTTTATCGGTCAAACCGCATAACAACATACATTGTTCCCTTTGTCATCGGTATGTTACTTGCCCGAGATTCGATCGTCGGTATCCAATACCTAGTTCAATCTCGTTACCGGCAAGTCTCTTTACTCGTTACGTAATGCATCATTCCGTAACTAACTCATTAGCTACATTGCTTGCAAGGCTTATAGTGATGTGCATTACCGAGAGGGCCCAGAGATACCTCTCCGACAATCGGAGTGACAAAACCTAATCTCGAAATACGCCAACTCAACATGTACATTCGGAGACACCTGTAGTACTCCTTTATAATCACCCAGTTACGTTGAGACGTTTGGTAGTACCCAAAGTGTTCCTCCGGTAAACAGGAGTTGCATAATTCTCATAGTTACAGGAACATGTATAAGTCATGAGGAAAGCAATAGCAGTATACTAAACGATCAAGTACTAGGCTAACAGAATGGGTCATGTCAATCACATCATTCTTCAAATGATGTGATCCCACTAATCAAATGACAACACATGTCTATGGTTAGGAAACATAACCATCTTTGATTAATGAGCTAGTCAAGTAGAGGCATACTAGTGACTATAGTTTTGTCTATGTATTCACACATGTATCATGTTTCCGGTTAATACAATTCTAGCATGAATAATAAACATTTATCATGATATGAGGAAATAAATAATAACTTTATTATTGCCTCTAGGGCATATTTCCTTCAGTCTCCCACTTGCACTAGAGTTAATAATTGTCAGCACCCCGACTCAATGCCACATCGATCCAGCATGTAACACCTCATATCACTTTGCGGCCTCACGCACGGTATCCCCACGGGTGTCGCCTTACCTTTGCCCGGGACCGTTTGCGCCTTTTGGCACACGTATATGACAGTGTCGCTAGCATCCATATGATAAGGAGCCCGGGCTGACATGGCTAGTCGTAAACCCAAAGTGGCGCTAACTTACAGGGACAGGCATCCATGACCCAGCATCGAACGTGTCGGTCATCAGCGAGTGAATCCAGGCTGTAGCACTGGGCTAACAGGACTCCGGTGAACCGGGCTGTAGCAGGCTAACAGGACTCCGATATTCATCGCGTGACATTTCCCCGAAGGGACAGACACAGGATCGAAGAAGGACACATGCCGGCCAACCTAAGTGTTCCGGAGCAGTAGCAAGCTACCAGGGCTCAGCGGAAGCACTAGGAGACATTTCCCGGTAAGAGAGGCTACTAAGGATAAACAACTAGATAGTCAGATCCCACACATAGCAATACACATTACACGTAGGCATAACATGCAAGTATGTGTTGTACAACATGGCATCACAGCATAACTCAACAACTCAAATAGATAAAGGCTCAGAAGAGCCATCATAGCAATTATTGCAAACAGGGGTCACAAGACCCATCATACAGAGCATACAAGCAACAAGCGGAAGCATTACATGTCTGGGTACAGACATCTACAAATGAAAAAGGCTGAAGAGCCTGACTATCTACAACATCCGATCAAGATCGTAGCTGAGGTACTAGCTACTAGTCGAAGTCCACGAGAACACTAGTAAGACCGAAGTCTCCGCTGCAAAAACATAAATGAAGCAACATGAGTACAAAGGTACTCAGCAAGACTTACATCAGATCCTAGCATACATGCATTTGTATCAAGAGGGTACTGTGGGGTTTAGTTGCAGCAAGCCAGCTTTGACTCTGTGGCTATCCTGTTCTACGACTACCAGAAACTCTTGAGGTGAGACAATGTACACGAGTCCACTAATCACCACACAATACACTACTATGGATTCATCCCCGTCTCCCTACGAGAAGGCCATCCATAGCACTCACACTTGTCTTGAGCCTTTTATAGTATCCACTTCAAGTTGTCTATGTACCATGTAAGCATCCAAGAAGTCCATAACCGCGGACCCG
>NW_021276753.1:0-2122 GCF_002162155.2 Triticum dicoccoides | reverse complement strand
TCAACAAGGATTTCATTACCATAGCTGATTCTGGTGGTTTGCCATCTAGACCCTGGGGTTTGGATTTCAAGCGGAGTTGGCATATCACAAAATGATATGTCGTGCAAACGAGCATAGCCTTCAGAAATGAAGGAGTGAGATGCTCCAGTATGGAATAGAACTGATGCTGGGTGACAATTGACAAGGAGTGTACCAAGAACGACATCCGGATCATCATGAGCGTCTTTAGCTGAGACGTGATGCACACATCCACGTTCAATGGGGGCTGACTTGACACTGATCATCTTGCGTGATGGCTTAACACAGCCAACAGTCTTCTCGGGCTGGGGTGGAGCATAACTAGTCTGAGAGCAGTCACGTGCATAGTGTCCTGGCTTCCCGCATGTGAAGCAAGTCCCTGAGGTTGGACGGGGACCCGCACTGACAAGCGGTCTACCAGTAGGCCTGGGTGAAACATACGACTGAGCTGGGGAAGGCACCACATGGGATGACCTTGGTGTATAACCGGAAGGAAGAGCGGAGTTTGGAACCCAAATCCGGCGCTTTTGAGAACTAGAACCGGAAGAAGATCCCAAATCACGGGTGTGCTTACGAGACTCCTCGTAAGTGAGCTGAGCTGTCTCTGCATTAATGGCCTTGTTCACAAGGGCTTGGAATGTATCACAATGATGCAGGTGGAGATCACGACGTAACTTGGGGTTGAGACCCTTCCGGAACCTAGCTTGCTTCTTGGCGTCCGTGGACACTTCTTCTGTGGCATAACGGGCGAGGTTCTCAAACTCTCTGCTGTAAGCATCAACAACCATCTTATTCTGGGTGAGACTACAGAACTCTTCTCTCTTGCGATCGATGAGGGCTTCAGGAATGTGATGCTCGCGAAAAGCCTCAGTGAAATCTCTCCAGGTAGGAATCTGGCCAGCTGGAAGCATAGCCTCATAGTTCTGCCACCAAAGACTAGCAGGACCTTCCAGGTGGTATGTGGCATAGGTGACCTTGTCATCTTCAGCTACATTCGCGGAACGCAGCTTATGAGTGATGCTACGGAGCCAGTCATCTGCATCGAGTGGCTCGATGGAATGATGAAAGGTAGGTGGGTGCAAGCGAATGAAATCATGAATGATAGCAGACCCTTTGAACTGATGTGCGGTGTTCTCCTTGATGCGTGCCAACAAACGGTTAGACTCACGCTTGTTCCTCTCCATTTCTAACATGAACTCTGTCAACGAAGGCGGGTCGGGAGGATCCTCGTCCCTACCATCTCCGTGGTTCTGGCTACGAACAATAGAACTAGATGACATCCTGTGAAACGAAACCAAGGACGGAATCAGCATCAATTATCGACTGTAGAATGTAGGACAAGGAATTAGTATCTCTCGAACTCCTAGGGAAATTCCGGCAGCATAACGACAGTAAAATGCTCAGAATGAGACATCCTACTAAAAATGGGGTAGTAACATACTCATCAGCATTACTCAAGGTTTTGAGATCTTACTAAACAGACTACACCGGAAATACTCAAAACTGGGGTATGACTCTGATCAACCAATCCTATGGGACTACGGAGTAGTAACACGTGATCCTGATAGACGGAAGAGAAAGCCTAGTTCCTTAACCCCGTAGGAAAGATAGGATGACTCAGATCAGAAGGCCATAAGGTATAAGGAGTAAAAGAGCCTTACGTTCCTTCCCACAAACAATTCCCTTATATAGCTAAAGAATTTCTAGACTCAACTTCGACCAGTTTGGCTTGGTAATCCTACAGGCAGTCAGGCTCTGATACCAACGCTGTCAGGACCCCGACTCAATGCCACATCGATCCAGCATGTAACACCTCATATCACTTTGCGGCCTCACGCACGGTATCCCCACGGGTGTCGCCTTACCTTTGCCCGGGACCGTTTGCGCCTTTTGGCACACGTATATGACAGTGTCGCTAGCATCCATATGATAAGGAGCCCGGGCTGACATGGCTAGTCGTAAACCCAAAGTGGCGCTAACTTACAGGGACAGGCATCCATGACCCAGCATTGAACGTGTCGGTCATCAGCGAGTGAATCCAGGCTGTAGCACTGGGCTAACAGGACTCCGGTGAACCGGGCTGTAGCGGGCTAACAGGACTCCG
>NW_021276752.1:0-1298 GCF_002162155.2 Triticum dicoccoides | reverse complement strand
CTTAGGATTGGGTCTTGTCCATCACATCATTCTCCTAATGATGTGATCCCGTTATCAATGACATCCAATGTCCATAGCCAGGAAACCATGACTATTTGTTGATCACAACGAGCTAGTCAACTAGAGGCTCACTAGGGACATATTGTGGTCTATGTATTCACACGTGTATTACGATTTCCGGATAATACAGTTATAGCATGAATAAAAGACTATTATCATGAACAAAGAAATATAATAATAACACTTTTATTATTGCCTCTAGGGCATATTTCCAACAGTCTCCCACTTGCACTAGAGTCAATAATCTAGTTCACATCACCATGTGATTAACACTGACAGGTCACATCACCATGTGATCAACATCCAAAGAGTTTACTAGTGTCACTAAACTAGTTCACATCATCATGTGATCAAGACTCAATGAGATCTGGGGTTTGGTCATGTTCTGCTTGTGAGAGAGGTTTTAGTCAACGGGTCTGAACCTTTCAGATCCGTGTGTGCTTTACAAATCTCTATGTCATCTCCTAGATGTAGCTACCACGCTCTATTTGGAGCTAATCCAAATAACTGTTCTACTTGGAGCTATTCTAAATTGTTGCTCCATTATATGTATCCGGTATCTCTACTCAGAGCTATCCGGATAGGTGTCAAGCTTGCATCGACGTAACCCTTTACGACGAACTCTTTTACCACCTCCATAATCGAGAAAAATTCCTTAGTCCACTAGTTACTAAGGATAACTTTGACCGCTGTCTGTGATCCATTCTTGGATCACTCTTGTACCCCTTGACTAACTCATGGAAAGGCACACTTCAGGTGCGGTACACAGCATAGCATACTGTAGAGCCTATGTATTAAGCATAGGAGACGACCTTCGTCCTTTCTCTCTATTCTGCCATGGTCGAGCTTTAAGTCTTAACTTCGTACCTTACAACTCAGGCAAGAACTTCTTCTTTGACTGATCCATCTTGAACCCCTTCAAGATCATGTCAAGGTATGTGCTCATTTGAAAGTACCATTAAGCGTTTTGATCTATCCTTATAGATCTTGATGCTCAATGCTCAAGCAGCTTAATCCAGGCTTTCCATTGAAAAACACTTTCAAAACAACCCTATATGCTTTCCAGAAATTCTACGTCATTTCTGATCAACAATATGTCAACAACATATACTCATCAGAAATTCTATAGTGCTCCCACTCACTTCTTTGGAAATACAAGTTTCTCATAAACTTTGTACAAACCCAAAATCTTTGATCATCATCAAAGCATACATTCCAACTCCGAGATGCTCACTCCA
>NW_021276751.1:0-985 GCF_002162155.2 Triticum dicoccoides | reverse complement strand
GATTCTAGCCCGTTTCGTGGACTATTACTCACTGTCTTGTGGTCCCGGAGTGATTTCCACGATTAACGAACTTAACCCCGGGGTGCGTTTATGTGCCGGTCAGCAACACTCACAGTTTTTGTCGATTTTGCCCCGTTTCATGGCCTATTACTCACTGTTTTGAGGTCTCGGAGTGATTTCCACGATTAAGGAACCCCAGGGTGCGTTTAAGTGTCGGTCATCAGCACTCACTATTTTGGCCGATTCTGGTCCGTTTCGTGTACTATTACTCACTGTTTTGGGGTCCCAGAGCGATTTCCACGATTGACGATCCCCGGGGTGCGTTTACGTGTCCGTCGTCAACACTCAAAGTTTTGACCAATTCTGACCCGTTTCGTGGACTATTACTCGTCGTTTTGGTGTACCGAAGCGATTTCCATAGTTGTTGAACCCCGAGGTGCGCTTACGTGTCGATCATCAACACTCGCAGTTTTGGCCAATTCTGGCCTATTGCATGGCCTATTACTCACTGTTTTGGGGTCCTAAAGAGATTTCCATGGTTGTCGAACCCCAAGTTGTGCTTACGTGTTGGTCGTCAAGAATCACAGTCTGGGCCGATTTTGGCCCATTTCTTGGACTATTACTCAGTTTTGGGTTCCCGAAGTGATTTCCACGATTGACGAACCCCTGGGTGCGTTTACGTGTTGGTCATCAGCACTCACAATTTTGGCCGATTCTGGTCTGTTTCGTGCACTATTACTCACCGTTTTGGGGACCCAGAGCGATTTCCACGATTGACGATCCCCAGGTTGAGTTTACGTGTCCGTCGTCAACACTCAAAGTTTTGGCCAATTCTGACCCGTTTAGTGGACTATTACTCACCGTTTTGGTGTCCCGAAGTGATTTCGATAGTTGTTGAATCCCAAGGTGCGCTTACGTGTCGGTCATCAACACTCGCAGTTTTGGCCGATTCTGGGCTCTTTCATGGACTATTACTCACTGTTTT
>NW_021276750.1:0-1387 GCF_002162155.2 Triticum dicoccoides | reverse complement strand
ACCGGAGTTCAAGCTCCTTCCTCGTATTGCCAAGCTCAAGATACTGCTGGAAGGCGTCTACACGGAGGCTGGTGGTGGCGAGAGAGTGCTGTGCATGGTCGGGAATGCTCTCCTCCCCATGCGTGGCGGCGGCAACACCACGGAGGGGCCGTGGGACTGCGCCAAGAATATCGGCGATGGCAGCAGCAACTTCGAGCTGCCGGTCGTCGCCGATGACAATATAGTGCTCATTCTACGGTACCCAAAGGCGCAGACATTGACAACCCGGGCGGTGCACGGCGAGATGACGAGCACGAGCGCCAAGTCGGACAGCGTGTACTTCGACACTGTCCGGCTGGTTTCGCAGTTCGGCGGCCCATACGCCAGTTACCGGTTCCGGACGGAAGAGGAAGACACAAGTGGGTGCAGCACGCCCTTGTTCTTCTGCGACGACGACGTCGCCGGTGGCTGTGCAGGGGACCTGCACGAAGACGTCCCTTTCTGCGACATCCTTCGTGCCAATGAGCACGGTGTGCTCGCCGTCGTCCCCAACTGGAACTGTGACTCCACCGACGAGTTCTGCGGTCGACTGGGACCCTTTGTGAACACGACGGACAGGGCGTTCACGGGTTTTGCCATCGTGATGCAAGGCGTTCGGTGCGAGCCGACGAGCGGACTGGACGGCAAGGCGGCCGTTCTGGTGTCGGCCGTGTTCCATGCCATGCCGCCGTGGGAGGACCAGGAAACGGCGGCGAAGCGTGCTGGGCTGAGCGGCATGACGCTGTCGGCGGAGGGCGTGTGGAGAGCGTCGACCGGGCGGCTTTGCATGACGGCCTGCCTGGGCACCGGCACCAGCAAGGCTGCGTGCCAGCACCGCGTCTCCTTGTACATCCCCACCAAATTCTCCATCACCCGCCGTGGCATCCTCATGGGGCAGATAACCTCCATGGATGGCAGTCATTTCCCGCTGTCGTTCCACCGAGCATTGCATCCCAGACAGGCCTGGAATAAGGCTGGCGGCTCCGACGAGTGGGTGCGCATGACGTACAGCTACAACAAGGTGGAGCAGGCCATGGAGCTTCTCTGGAGGACCAAGCCCTCCAGGATCTCCAGCAACCTTGCCGCCATGTCTCTGATTAGCTACCCAAGGAAACGTGCCCACGGTGACACGGCGATCCTCTCCCAAGATCTCCAACTCCGATTCCGGGTCGTGCCAAAGCTTCACCCTGTACCAGAATGGGTCATCAAGAGACAATCCTCTGAGCGCTTCTTTGAGCTGCAGATATTCTCGATTGGCCCGCTCGTCAGCTACGTGCCCCGCTAGCAGCAAGAGAGATGGCAAGATCAAGATGGCGTGGAGCAGCGGCAGGAACTAGTGAACGTGTCGGCCGTGCTCACGGAGTCCGGC
>NW_021276749.1:0-909 GCF_002162155.2 Triticum dicoccoides | reverse complement strand
GCTTCACTGCCTTCGGCCTGCTCTTGAGAAGCAGGGTTAGCGCGCGTGTTGACCATCCTAGGTAAACAAGACAATGATTTAGTCAGGATGGTAAAATTCCGACATAGGATTCATAATGTAAGAAATAACTCGGAATGCAAGATGATCATCCGTATGACATGGTAGATACAGAAATTGCTTCTTTTATTCCATCGTCATACACACCATACAGGGTTTAGTACAAGACCAAACAAAGTACTATTACGGTGAAAAGAGGATTACATCTCATCGGAGGCATTCCAAGCTCCTATACATTATTTTTCTACACCTCCGGAAGGAGTACAAACTAGGTCATATCCCACGAGTCACGCGGGACGATAGACGACACAGCTAGTGCGAACTAGTGATACTATCACTAACTCAGACCGATCCGTAGTAGTCCTCGTAGAAGTCACCTCCATAGCCTGGGAGCTCAACATGATCATCTGGAAACAGACGGTCTCGCGGAGCTTGTGGACCATAGGGGCTAGGATGAGGCCTTGGACCAACAAACGATGGCCTGCGGGGACCGCGAGGTGGGGTGATGCCTCCTACATCACGCCAAACCATCACGTCTGGCAGAGCAGATCTCACAGGATAGAGATCGCGCATATCTGAGAATCCAGCTTGCACCGCCGGTGCGAACCGAGTCAAAGTGGCCCAGTGGTCAGCACGGGTGTTGAAGAGCTCTAGCCTTAAGGCCCGATTTTCACGGTCCTTATCCTCGAGCATCTCAGCAGTGGTGCGAGTCCGTGAATCCTCCTGAGTGGGGTCAGCATAGATAGCCTGGAGATACCCTTGTGCTCCCGGAAGTGATCCTGGCATATACCGGAAATCAGAGTCCCGAAATATACCAGATCTGACTCGCATAATGGTCATCATAGAGTAGGC
>NW_021276748.1:0-1684 GCF_002162155.2 Triticum dicoccoides | reverse complement strand
CACATCGGTGCCAAATGGTCAGGCCAGGCTTGCCGTTAAGAGCACCTTGGTGCTGACCGATGAGAGAAGAATGGCCATCCAGTCCAGGAATCGGTTGCCAAATCCGTAATGTGGCAAGACCTTGAAATGGAATGGCCAACTGATCAAGTCGAAGGCATGTGCCAAATCAAGCTTTATCTGGGCGCGATGGGCCCCAAGTTGGTGGAGTAGGCGCACGGACTACTGCACTAGGACGAAGTTGTTGTGCAAACTGCGTCCAGTGATAAACGTGTTTTGGTTCACGCTGAGAAGGGCGTTGAGCTTGGGCGCGAGTCAGGGCGACAGAACCTTCGCAAAGATCTTGACAATGAGGTGGATGAGACCTGTAATCACCAAGGCTATGAGAAGGGGTAGATGAAGTGGTCAGGGAAGATGAAGGACATGCCGGCGATGAGCTGGTGCTGGACAAATGCGAACATGTGGCGACGGTGTGCTTGGCGGAAGCAGAGGTAGCCCGTGGGGGGCACGTCGATCGCCAGTAGGAGCGCAACGGCGGTGCTCGAACTAGGCGAGGAAGTACCCAAGAGCGTGATGAAGACCGTGCATGGATTATGGAGTTCCTGCACCAAGGGAGGCAGTGTGGCGCATACCACGTAGAAGTTGACACACGGGAATGGCAGACTGCACCGCATGCTGTGGCGCTGTGGCCTGAAGGGGTGAAGCAGCAACAACGTGCGGGTCAGGCTAAAGGCGAGGAAGACCTCAGGGTGGCGGCATGGACCGCGTGTCACGGTGCTATGGCCCAAAGGGATGATGCAGCGGTAGCGCGCGGGTCGGTGCGACTGCGGGGAGAACGACATGACAGAGGCGCTGTGGCCCGACAGGGCGATGTAGCAGAAGCCCATTGCTTAATCGATGGAGGGGCGCGTTGGATTCAGGTACGATATTCATGGGACCATCAGAGGCACGTGCAAACGACTTATCAGGTCGATCACACGAGCATATGCGGCGGATCACCGGCAGGCGGGTGATCAACCCGGTCCCTCGTGATGCGGGGACACTGCTCGGTGATGTGGACAAACTCACAAATGGTAGAGGCAGCAACGACGGACCCAGTGAGCTGGCACGCGATCCGATCGGTCCAGGTGACAATAGCCGGCGAAGAACGGCGGACGTATCACAACGTTGGGCGACGCGCATCGCACAACACAACGCGTATACTATGTGAGGCAGTTGTGGGTCACGTAGTGCCCAACAACAGGAGAATGCAAGCAGCCGCCACACCAAGCAGCGTGAATCTGGACCATCGTGATGCAGCCGATCCGGGGCAGGGCGAGGTTGATAGAGAGTCCCTATCCAATCAGGGTGACGACGGCCGGCGCAGAGCAACGGGTGCGCAGACGCATTGACGATGGTTGTTTCGGGCCTCCGTGTCGGAGAAGAGGCTGGGTGGTCGCGCCGGTGTCAAAGTAGAGGCGTGCGAGGGTCAACGTGTGGTGGTGGGCGGCGCAAACCAATCTTAAATCGGAAGGCCAAAAAGAAATGACGATCAAGACAACCGGCGCAAGAGAAAACCGGATCAAAGAATTGGGAAAAAGGCTCTTTAGGACCGCTGACCAACACGGCCGGCGGATAAACTCTAGGTATGGACGGCCTGGCCTCCGGTGATGATCATGAAGATCGAGCACACGGGGCGCGGCACGGT
>NW_021276747.1:0-1224 GCF_002162155.2 Triticum dicoccoides | reverse complement strand
AGGAGTTCCGGAATGGTCCGGAGGTAAAGAATTATATATAGGAAGTGCTATTTCGGGCATCGGGACAAGTTTCGGGGTTATCGGTATTGTACCGGGACCACCGGAAGGGTCCCGGGGGTCCACCGGGTGGGGCCACCTGTCCCGGGGGGCCACATGGGCTGTAGGGGGTGCGCCTTGGCCTAGATGGGCCAAGGGCACCAGCCCCTATAGGCCCATGCGCCTAGGGTTTCCACCATGGAAGAGTCCATGTGGTGGAAGGCACCCCTAGGTGCCTTGGGGGGGAGGGAAACCTCCCCTTGGCCGCCGCCCCCCCTAGTAGATCTCATCTACTAGGGCCGGCGCCCCCCTGGCACCCCTATATATAGTGGGGGGGAGAGGAGGGATTTTACACCAGCCCCTGGCGCCTCCACCTCCCCCCGTTACGTCTCTCCCTCGTAGTCTCGGCGAAGCCCTGCTGCTGTGACGCCCTGCATCCACCACCACGCCGTCGTGCTGCTGGATCTTCATCAACCTCTCCTTCCCCCTTGCTGGATCAAGAAGGAGGAGACGTCTCCCGTCCCGTACGTGTGTTGATCGCGGAGGTGCCGTCCGTTCGGCGCTGGTCATCGGTGATTTGGATCACGTTGAGTACGACTACATCATCACCGTTCTTTTCAACGCTTCCGCTCGCGATCTACAAAGGTATGTAGATGCATCCAATGACTCGTTGCTAGATGAACTCCTAGATGATCTTGGTGAAACGAGTAGGAAATTTTTTGTTTTCTGCAACGTTCCCCAACAGTGGCATCATGAGCTAGGTCTATGCGTAGTTCTTCTTGCGCGAGTAGAACACAATTTGTTGTGGGCGTAGATTTGTCAACTTTCTTGTCGTTACTAGTCCTTTCTTGCTTCAGCGGTATTGTGGGATGAAGCGGCCCGGACCAACCTTACACGTACGCTTACGTGAGACCGGTTCCACCGACTAACATGCACTAGTTGCATAAGGTGGCTGGCGGGTGTCTGTCTCTCCTACTTTAGTTGGAGCGGAATCGATGAACAGGGTCCTTATGAAGGGTAAATAGAAGTTGACAAATCACGTTGTGGCTTTAACGTAGGTAAAAAAACGTTCTTGCTAGAACCCTAATTCAGCCACGTAAAACTTGCAACAACAATTAGAGGACGTCTAACTTGTTTTTGCAGCAAGTGGTTTGTGATATGATATGGCCAAAGTTGTGATGAATGATG
>NW_021276746.1:0-943 GCF_002162155.2 Triticum dicoccoides | reverse complement strand
TCACCGGCATGACACCATGATCTCCATCATCATGATCTCCATCATCGTGTCTTCATGAAGTTGTCACGCCAACGACTACTTCTACTTCTATGGCTAACGCGTTTAGCAATAAAGTAAAGTAAGTTACATGGCGTTCTTCAATGACACGCAGGTCATACAAAAAATAAAGACAACTCCTATGGCTCCTGCCGGTTGTCATACTCATCGACATGCAAGTCGTGAATCCTATTACAAGAACATGATCAATCTCATACATCACATATCATTCATCACATTCTTCTTGGCCATATCACATCACATAGCATACCCTGCAAAAACAAGTTAGACGTCCTCTAATTGTTGTTGCATGTTTTACGTGGCTGCTATGGGTTTCTAGCAAGAACGTTTCTTACCTACGCAAGAACACAACGTGATATGCCAATTGCTATTTACCCTTCATAAGGACCCTTTTCATCGAATCCGTTCCGACTAAAGTGGGAGAGACTGGCACCCACTAGCCACCTTATGCACCAAGTGCATGTCAATCGGTGGAACCTGTCTCACGTAAGAGTACGTGTAAGGTCGGTCCGGGCCGCTTCATCCCACAATACCGTCGAAACAAGATTGGACTAGTAACAGTAAGCATATTGAACAACATCAACGCCCACAACTACTTTGTGTTCTACTCGTGCAAAGAATCTACGCAATAGACCTAGCTCATGATGCCACTGTTGGGGAACGTAGCAGAAATTCAAAAATTTTCCTACGTAACACCAAGATCTATCTATGGAGAGACCAGCAACGAGTAGAAAGGGGAGTGCATCTACATACCCTTGTAGATCGCTAAGCGGAAGCGTTCAAGTGAACGGGGTTGATGGAGTCGTACTCGTCGTGATTCAGATCACCGATGATCAAGTGCCGAACGGACGGCACCTCCGCGTTCAACACACGTACAGCCCGGTGA
>NW_021276745.1:0-4354 GCF_002162155.2 Triticum dicoccoides | reverse complement strand
CCCTCTAGTTTGTACAGTTCTTATCTGAATATGTGAACTCTTATACTAGATTCTACGTATTTAATATGTGAATTATTATTATATCTTACCTTCTATTTTTGTAGGGTCTGGTTCGTATACCATAACAGCAATTGTTGTTGCTGGGCTTATCGGCTATGCATACGTCAGGTGGAAGGTAAACTCTCATTCTTTTATTTTAGGCGATCCAAGATTACACAACACTGAGGCTGTAATTCTAGTTGCAGGCCATTCTGCCTTTTGAAGTCATATCCAGAGTTGCTAATTCACCTGCTAGTATCTAAAGTTCGCGCAATAATTTACAGGGTTGGAAGATTTCTGACATGATGTGGGTGACGAAGCGCGGTCTGGCTGATGCCTGCGATGTCGTGGGCAAACAGTTAGATGATGTTTCAAATACAGTGCAGGTAAGGTCTTTTTTTTTTTACTGATGTTGCACATTATCGACTGTCTGAACGATGCTGTACATCCATCTTGACCTTTTCATCTTACATGAAGAACAAATATGTGTCCATTTCAGGTTACGAAGAAACATCTAGCTGTTAGGATCGACCGGGTCGATGCTAATCTAGACGAAACACAAGAAATTATCGAAGGGACAAGGGATGAGGTTGGAACATTCCTGCTGCATAAATATTTCCTTTTCTGGTACTTTTGGATGGTGAAACGAAACAACGATACCTCTACAGAACCGTACATATGAGTTTCACCTCATACGGCTCCTCGGTCAATTCTTTCGAAGGAATCCTTTTCCTTATTCGAGAATCTCCGCCTTTCTTCCACTCCGGCCCAAAGACTAACTAAGACCAACCGAGTCACGTTTTCATGTTCTAATTGAACACTTTCCATTTATTATATGATTATTAAAGCAGAAGATTGTTCTTTTACCAAACAAATGCAGATCAAACCACCTCTTATCATAAGAAGAAATCTTTCTCGGTATCAATCCCCTTGGCCCTCATTCTTTGAGAATCGGAATGATCCTTTTCGAGTTTCCATTTCTTCATTTGAAATCTGGGCTCTTCTGTCTCTGACTTATTTTTTTGGCTTTATTCTTTATTTATTTCATTTGATTTTTTACTAAATTTATTTACTGTGTTTGTAGGTCGCAGTGATCCATGTGGATCTGAGCGCCTTTCAGAAGGAGCTCCAAGAAGTCAGCCGTACGGTTGAAATATGGGTCGGTGCCTTGTACTGAAACTTGTATATACCTTGCTTATTGGAGCTACATATCACTTACGGGTGCACTTATTTATCTTGAATATGCAGGGGTCAAGGCTGTCTGGTATCGAGGACACCCAGGTAAGCACATGTCCATCATATACACCCTTCCCCTTCCTCTAACCCACACCCACACCGTTTTTTCGTTAAATGTTCCTGACATTATCTACTTTCAAACCGGTATCAGGATCGTACAGTGCGTGCAACTGAAGCCTTAGTTGGGTTCAGCCAACAACTGGAACATGGTGGCCAGAATCCCAATATTCGTCAGGCAAGTCGGCGGCCCAGCTTATGCAATTCCTTAGTGGCATGTTGGTTACATGATTAGGCTATTGGTTCTGCATCAACTATCGTTGCTTCTAGAGCTCTGAAGAGATATTTTCAATTTTCAGGTCTCATTGTTCCTTCCAGCTCTAGGATCCTCTTCAGAGAAAAGGATTAAAATGGTAAATTAAACTAACTTTTGTTTTCGTATTAAAAGTTTTTTAGGTGAAATAAAGGCTCTGCCTTTCCAGCCTTTGCTACTGGGAATCTAATTTATGTGTTTCTTGCTGCATGTTACTTTCCTGCAGTTGCCCCAGTCTCCTCTTGTATCTCTTCAACCGGTCGCATCAGTAGCCGAGCCTAGCGAGGACAAAAGCAAGGTTTGGTTTCAGATTCCTAACATTGCAAACAATGACCCCTTTTATCTATGCGTTCTGTTTACACAAATCAAGTTGGTTTTGCTGCCTTGGATGATGATTTTAATTGGCTCTACTTGCATTCCAGGAGAACCACAAGGCGTTGCCCTCGAGTGAAGGAAGCATGAGGTGGAAGCTACCTGGACTTGGGCTTAGCTTCATAAGGAGTTCATCTAATGTATAGATGATATTACTGGCACGAGTTGTATAACTCTTTAACTTATAGTTATGTGTGGCCTTGCGTCAATAGGTATACTTGCAATAGTGGTCTTGATTATACCATGGTAGAAGAGATAATCACTTTTTGCCAAGGGAAAATGATAAACTCATGCCGTTCCATTTACACATGTAATCAACACTTGTCGACCTCCAAGTTTGGATGTTCGTGTCATTCTTGTTAGTAACTTCTTTTACTAAGAGGATTTGTATGTTTTTTACTACCCATTCAGGAACTTCACACCATGAAAGCATAATTTTCACTCGTATGGAATTGCTCGTCAGGGAGTATGCAGTGTACTGATCACATGCTAAAATGTCTTGCTTAAACACCCGTGGCCTGGATGATATGTTGTTCTCGAAAGGGAGCTGGAAACTTGGCTAAAATGAGCTGGTTCCAATTACACACATATTTCATGATGCTCTGCTCTTACTTCCTAGTCAAGTGATGGTACACCATACATATTAAGTTGGTGTACTGCTTGAGGGATGGTTCCTTCGGATCATACAAGAGTAACCTACTTGCAAGTCCAATTCCCGTTCAACTACTTACTCATTCAGAAACTTGTCGCCATTCTTTTAGTGTGATCTCAATTCAACAAAAACAAAATGTTTCCATTCACTTTGTTTTTGGCTACGAAAACTTGAGTAATAAGGCATGGTAAACAGATCTTGAATGACTTGCCCAACACATATCCCATGCTCACAATTTTTTTATTTTTCCTAAAAAGAGCTAAGAAAGACGAGATGTATATATACAAGTCCTACATATACTCCATTGTCTTAGGATGTCAAAGTGTGTGTGGTATGATTACAGATTTGCTTCCCTCTCTATCCTGCTCCAGTCTATCTAAAATATTGGAAGAAAACAAATACATAAATCCTACCCTGCCTAATACTTTTCCCCCTCTTGCTCTTCAGTGCTACAAATCCATCCACCGTGCCACTCCAATTGTCAAGTTGGAGCTTGTGTCTTTGCCACCAGAGATCGTGGCAACGGCACCACACTCCAAAGTTGTTCCCGCTGTTCAAATGCCGGCCAAGGTAATTTCCCACAAAGATGCGGTGCTCAAACACCAGGTCCTCGACAAGTGTGTCGTCGACTGAACTTTCAGGTTACGCTAGCCCTGTCTTCAAGGAGTCGCCGCACTTCGCTGATATGCTGACGAAGGCCAAGGATGTCAAGGCAGTCTGGTTTGATCTCTCGAAGGGGTTATCCAAGCTTCTTCATATGGTTCGTGCAGTCAACATGTGCGAAACCATCCATCCTAAGATCACCTTTCTCTCTTCTTCTAGCCATTAGTGAGAGGCACTTTTGTTTATATATATTTGGGCTGGCTGGAACGCTCCTAACTGGAGCAGTAGCTGCGTTTCCAGCAACTTGGATGCCGCTGATATTGTTTCAGCATTTTAGCCTTTTAAGCTCAACTATTTGTCTTCTGCCTTCAAATTACATTTATATAATTAGTTTAAGTATATAGTTTTTTTCCGAATAGTTTAAGAATACAGTTAATTGTTTATTAACATTTTTTTGTGAAATCGAAGGGAGCTAAAATTAGTTTAAGTTGTATGAAGAGATAGTTTTCATGTGTACTACATAACTAAAACACAACAAATTAATATATATAACAAGGGTTAATAAATATTCAATATAAATTACACATTATAACCTTAGCAACGACCAACAAAGGACTGAACACTGCCAGTACAGTGACTACCTGCGACGTTTGACAGGACCGAACGCTACTACTTTTGTATGGCTGGTACGCTAGGATCATGCCCCACATTAGCAGCGTCTACTCTGTAAACGCTGCTAGATGTTTTGCTTCTGTGACGTCCGTCCCATGGTCAAACACTGCTGATAATTTGGAAAAATAGTTGCAGCATTCGTTTCTGGCAAACACTGCCAGTACAGAAAATCCCACGAGGGTTTTTCTACTAGTGTTCATTAACTACTGGAAAAATGAGTTGATTCTGGTTTCACACATCTTTCATGAGTCATGAAACAAAGGACTTGGACTAGACCATTCAAGACTAGCATGTTTGCAAATGCAAATGGCGGTCCGGTACTCAACTATTCAAGATCATAGACATCATTTTAATGTGAACTCACACCAACCAAATCCAATACTTTTCTGCTTTGTTTCTGTCAAGAACTTGGAAACTAACATGCAAAACACAGTCACATAATCAAGCAGCCTACTCATCACATAATAAAA
>NW_021276744.1:0-1256 GCF_002162155.2 Triticum dicoccoides | reverse complement strand
AACAATGAGTTGTTATTTGATTAACGAGGTCACATCATTAGTTGAATGATCTGATTGACATGACCCATTCCATTAGCTTAGCACCTGATCGTTTAGTATGTTGCTATTGCTTTCTTCATGACTTATACATGTTCCTATGACTATGAGATTATGCAACTCCCGTTTGCCGGAGGAACACTTTGGGTGCTACCAAACGTCACAACGTAACTGGGTGATTATAAAGGAGCATTACAGGTGTCTCCAAAGGTAGATGTTGGGTTGGCGTATTTCGAGATTAGGATTTGTCACTCCGATTGTCGGAGAGGTATCTCTGGGCCCTCTCGGTAATGCACATCACATAAGCCTTGCAAGCACTGCAACTAATATGTTAGTTGTGAGATGATGTATTACGGAACGAGTAAAGAGACTTGCCGGCAACGAGATTGAACTAGGTATTGGATACCGACGATCGAATCTCGGGCAAGTAACATACCGATGACAAAGGGAACAACGTATGTTGTTATGCGGTCTGACCGATAAAGATCTTCGTAGAATATGTAGGAGCCAATATGGGCATCCAGGTCCCGCTATTGGTTATTGACCGGAGACGTGTCTCGGTCATGTCTACATTGTTCTCGAACCCGTAGGGTCCGCACGCTTAAGGTTACGATGACAGTTATATTATGAGTTTATGCATTTTGATGTACCGAGGGTTGTTCGGAGTCCCGGATGTGATCACGGACATGACGAGGAGTCTCGAAATGGTCGAGACGTAAAGATTGATATATTGGAAGCCTATATTTGGATATCGGAAGTGTTCCGGGTGAAATCGGGATTTTACCGGAATACCGGGAGGGTTACCGGAACCCCCCGGGAACCATATGGGCCTTCATGGGCCTTAGTGGAAAGGTGAAAGGGCTGCCCACCAGGGCTGCGCGCCTCCCCCCTTCCCCTAGTCCTATTAGGACTAGGAGAGGTGGCCGGCCACCCTTCTCCTCTTTCCCCCTTTGGGGATTCCTAGTTGGAATAGGATTGGAGGGGAGTCCTACTCCCGGTAGGAGTAGGACTCCTCCTGCGCCACCTCCTCCTGGCCGGCGCCTCCTCCCCCCTTGGCTCCTTTATATACTGAGGCAGGGGCACCTCTAAACACACAAGTTGACACAAGTTGATCCACGTGATCGATTCCTTAGCCGTGTGCGGTGCCCCCTGCCACCATATTCCTCGATAATACTGTAGCGGAGTTTAGGCGAAGCCCTGCTGCTGTAGTTCATCAAGAT
>NW_021276743.1:0-748 GCF_002162155.2 Triticum dicoccoides | reverse complement strand
CATCGCCGCCGTTCGCCACAGCAGCCGACTCCGGCCACCCCTCGCTCCCCCGACTAGCTCAGAAGCTCCGCCACGACCCCCTCTTCCTCCCCACCGCTCCACAGCTCCCCGGAAGCCCTGCATCGCCGCCACGTCGCCGTTCCCCTCTTCGGGCTCCGATCATCGTCGCCGTTGAATTCGTCGTCTCCGGCGCGTCCCCGAGCCCGCTTCGACGCCACTGCAACCGCGGTGAGCCCCCGGATCGTTTCCCCCTTCTCCCCTGGTCTCTTTCGACCTCTAGGCCCTAGCCCCACCTTGGCCGAGAGCTCCACGCCGCCGGCGATGTCGCCGGCGTGGCCACGGTCGCCGTAGCGCCCAACCGAGCACACCGTCGTGCTCCACACCTCACCAGGAGCACGTAGCACGCACCAACACCTCTTCTAACGCCCTGCAACGCCGATTCCGACCGCACCCGAACTCCGGCCGCCGCAGCCGAGCTCGCCGCCGTCAACTCCGGCCACCCCGAGCCCAACCACCACCACCAATAGTCGCGGCTCAACCTCAGCAACACGTAGATGCCTTCCGCCGTCCATTTGGTTGCCGGAATGGCAAAAAGCACTTTCGCCGCCGTCTCGGACCTCGCCGGCGTCAAGTCGCCGGTGGGGTTTGACTTGTCCGACCTGGGGTTTGACCTCCCAGGGTCACTGACGCGTGGGCCCTGTCGGCCAGGTGGTTAGATTAGCACTAAACTACTGTTAGTCAACCCCCC
>NW_021276742.1:8617-16597 GCF_002162155.2 Triticum dicoccoides | reverse complement strand
GCACGCTGAATGCGCTCCAATGCGCACGCTTATGCACACGTTGTGCCATGGTTTATTCCAACACCGGCGAGCGAGCAAAAGTAGTGCAACACGTGCAGCAGGGAGGCAGCAAGGAGCGGGGGCACGGCAGGTGGGTCGGCATGGCAGTTGAAGACAAGTGCTAAAACTTGGTCTGGCGGCGACTTGACCGTGTTCTCCGACGCGGCCGCACGGATGCCTCGACGAGGGGCGGTCCATGAATTGTTGTGGTCTGCTACAGGCGATCCAGATGAGCGTGGGGCCGGCCGGTGACGGGCGTCCAGCAGGACATGAGCGTGGCATCAGCGCGATCCTACAAGGCCATGCTTAAGTCCATCCTCAGCCGCGCGGCCACGAGGCCATTCCCAGGTGGATACACAATGCCTGATCGACGACATCATCGTCCGGGACCTTTACTCCTTCAACACGATGATCCTTATATTTGGAGCATCGTAGCCAAGCTGCTCTGACCATCCTCCTCCTCCAAGTCATTTCCATGCACCGCGATCCTCTTTATGTCTTACTCCTTTGGCTGGCGTCCTCCTCCGCCCTACTCGAAGAACCAGCTGACGGACACATGCGGAAGACTGGAGGAGAAGCAGTTGGTGCAGGGCCGTGGAGGTCAAGCCGATGCCTGCAATTGATTAGGGCATGTACAATGGTTGATAAGACAGTCTTATCTTAAGTCCTGCATTTAATTTAGAGATGACAAAAAAATATGTCTACAATGGGTTATATCTTAGCCTTATCTTCAATAACTCATTATTCCTTAAAACATGGTGAGACAAATTGTGCTAAGATATCATCTCTTGTCTTCTCTTAAATAAGAGAAGACAAACCTTTTCTTATGAGTTCTCTCTCCTCTACCTCATCATTTATTCTACGTGGCACTCCTAAGATAGCACCATTGTACATGCCCTTAGTAGGCACAAGCAGTAGGCACCAATTGCAGTCGATGAAGCGTCCTTCTGATTTTTTTTTTGAATTAGCAGGCTCATGCAGTATAGTACAGCAGAGAGAAGGCAGCTGTTGCAATCGACCGAAGTTGCAATAAACTATCCGAATTAGTTATTGTTTTGGTTTTGTTGAATTAGCTAGCCAGCGATGCTACACTTACGCTCAACTCATACGGGATTGTTGTTACGGGAACATGTGTCAATATTTGGTTGGAAGTTGGAATGAGGAGGACCCCACAGTGAAAATCAGGGGACACAGAGATTGGTGTGGGGAGAGAGTCCGTAGTGTAACCGTGCAATGCTAGCCGTAAGTGTAGCATTTTTGTTAGCCAGCAAGCAACACACAGTAGAGGTAGATTTAATTGTATTGTTTTTTGGGGCGATGTTAAACCTGGAGGAATAAGTGTTTTTTTTTTTGCGAGGATGAAGGAATAAAAGTTTGTCCATGGACATGGCAGATTTTTTAATTAGCATGATTGCATGCTCAAGCACTATACCTGCCAGCGAATTGAGAATATTCTTGAGGCCCTGTAGCTCAGCGAAAGGAAAAATTATGTGTATTTTTAACCCATGATAGATATAAAACTAGCACACATGTCCATGCGTTGCAACGGAGAAAAGACATATCACACACTCTAACAAAAAATATTAACATGTTGATTCTTCATCATGTGATGCTTGATAGTTGACTAGCACAAATGCCCCGTGCGTTGCAACGGGAGAGAAAATATCGCATATCCCTATCCTAATAAGTAAGGTTCAAGGACCGTCTCCTCCATCCCCGTCCTCTATTTCAACATGGTGCCATATACACCAACAATGGATGAAGTGTTCATCTCATCACAATGTGTATAGACATGATCAATCTCAAGGTGATGAGCTTAATCACCTCATGTCATAGCTGGATGTGAGGCCCGTCCTTCGTGAGTTCTTCCGCACACATGTTCCATAAACGCCCTCACATCGCCCCTCAATACCGTCCCTCACCTTAGACTATTATTGCATTCTTCCTTTATCAGACGATGAGTCCGATATCACCTGGTGCCGGGAACTCTTTCGGGTTCCCTTGGCCTTCTTCTTGGTCTTCTCCGGCATCTTGTAATGAGCCGGAGTCAGCATCTCCGTTAGGAGAGCGTCCACAGTGTCTTCGGGCAGAGGGGCCGGACAGTCGATCTTCTCCGATGCCCCCACCCAGTCCTGTCAAAGGCATGGGAGCTCAGACCCCGCGCGTGATTAAGCTATGGGAAGTAAAAAATCATACCAGATGTACAAAACTTACCGGATTCGCAGGGCGCTTCGCGCTTAGCCCGGGGTCCTCGGTGAGAGAGGGAGGGACCTCAACACCCTTGAACAACACCCTCCAGACGTCCTTGTGCGTCGTGTCGAAGAGCTCGCTCAGAGTCTGGTGCTGGGCCGGGTCGAACTCCCACAAGTTGAAATCTCGTTGTTGACATCGGAGGATCCAGCGGAAGAGCATGACCTGGACTATGTTGACAAGCTTGAGCTTCTTGCTTGCCATATTCCGGATACATTTCTGGAGTCCGTCCAGCTCCACCGATGAACCCCAGGATAGGCCCTTCTCTTTCCAGGAGGTGAGCCGCGTGGAGATTCCGGATTGAAACTCGGGGGCCGCCACCCAGTTGGTGTCGCGCAGGTCGGTGATGTAGAACCATGCCGATTGCCACCCCTTTATGGTATCCACGAAGGAGCCTTCAAGCCATATAACATTGGGCATCTTGCCCACCATCGCTCCTCCGCATTCTGCTTGTTGGCCTCCCACCACCTTCGGCTTGATATTGAAGGTCTTCAGCCACAGGCCGAAGTGGGGCCGGGTGCAGAGGAAAGCCTCACACGCGACGATGAACGCCAAAATGTTGAGGATGAAGTTCAGGGCTAGATCATGAAAGTCCAGCCCATAGTAGAACATAAGACCACAGACGAATGGATGGAGGGGAAACCCCAGTCCACGGCGGAAGTGGTGGAGTAAGACTACCCTCTCGTGAGGTTCCGGGGTGGGAACGATCTGCCCCGCAGCGGGCAGCCGATGCGCGGTATTCGCGGATAAGTATCCGGCTCCGCGCAGCTTTTTGATGTGTCCCTCCGTGATGGAGGAAGCCATCCACTTGCCTCCCGCTCCGGACATGTTTGGAGAAGGTTGAGGAGAAGGATGTGGACTTGGGCGTTGGAGCTTGAGTGCGCGAGAATGGATGAGCAAGGAGGAAGATGGCATGGGTAGAAAAAGGATAAACCTTATTCCTTTATAAGGGCGGTCGAAACTATGCGCCCCCACAAGCCTGGTAAAACTCGCTTATCCTCCAAGCGCCGTAATTGATGGCACAGTTGGGTTACCCACGCCCGTATTGATGAGAATCCCGTAATAAGGGGGACACGATCTCTGCTTTGACCAGACGTGTCAAGAAACTGCCTCGCGTTATGTGCGGGGCTAGTTAAAGAAAAACGGTTCGAATGATCACCGTGCCATAGCATGATGTCATTTTGCCAAAACGTGCCAGCAGATTAGATTTGTGGAAATATTATTCTCTCGACGGTGGTATGTGGAACTTATTTTGCAGGGTCAGACACTATCCTTTTATTCGAACTCTTCTGTGGTGTATCCGGAGGTGGAACCCGCCTTGCAATGCCGAAGACAACACTGCGCGCCGGACTCATTGTCATTGAAGCCTGGTTCAGGGGATACTGAGGGAGTCCTGGATTAGGGGGTCTCCGGACAGCCGGACTATATCCTTTGACCGGACTGTTGGACTATGAAGATACAAGATTGAAGACTTCGTCTCGTGTCCGGATGGGACTCTACTTGGTGTGGAAGGCAAGCTAGGCAGTACGGATATGAATATCTCCTCCTTTGTAACTGACCTTGTGTAACCCTAACCCCTTCCGGTGTATATATAAACTGGAGGGTTTTAGTCCGTAGCACAACATACAATCATACCATAGGCTAGCTTCTAGGGTTTAGCCTCTCCGATCTCGTGGTAGATCAACTCTTGTAATACTCATATCATCAAGAATAAATCGAGCATGAAGTAGGGTTTTACCTCCATCAAGAGGGTAAGAACCTGGGTAAAACATCATGTCCCCTGCCTCCTATTACCATCCGCCTTAGATGCACAGTTCGGTACCCCCTACCCGAGATCCGCTGGTTTTGACACCGACACTCGTGTTATTGCAGGCTCGAGAACCATAGCAGTTATAGCATGGAACATAAACATAATTATGAACTTGGAGATAAATAATATCATTTATTATTGCCTCTAGGGCATATCTCCTACATTGGGTCCTCTCCACTATTTTCTCGGCATCGAGGTGATTCACCAAGTAGATGGCTTCTTTCTTCATCAGCGGAAGTATACTCACGAGCTTTTCGATCATGCTGGGATGCTCAACTGCAAACCGGCTGTCACGCCTGTCGATACGGAGGCTAAGCTCTCTGCCACCGATGGTTCTCCAGCGTCAGATGCTCCGTTGTACCGGTCAATTGTTGGTGCTCTTCAGTACCTCACTCTTACCCGTCCGGAGCTTCAGTACGCCGTGCAGCAGGTCGATTGTTGATGCTCACTGGACCGCGGTCAAGCGCATTCTACGCTATATCCGCGACACCTTGGATTTCGGGTTGTCACTCCAGGCGTCGACCTCTTTGGACTTGATCGCTTACTATGATGCTGATTGGGCCGGCTGCCCTGACACGCGCCACTCGACCTCCGGCTATTGCGTCTATCTTGGGCCATCACTCATCTCCTGGTCTTCCAAGCGGCAGCTCGATGTCTCCCGCTCCAGCGCTAAAGCGGAGTACCGCGCCATCGCCAACATCGTCTCCGAGTGCTCCTGGCTTTGTCAGCTTCTACATGATCTCTTGTCTCCAGTTGACAAGGCCATGATTGTCTACTGTGACAATGTCTCCGTGGTCTACCTCTCCACCAACCTGGTTCATCATCGACGCGCCAAGCACATTGAGATATCCATTGTGTTCGGGAGCAGGTAGCTCTTGGTCATGTACGTGCGCTACATATCCCTACCTCCCAACAGTTTGCTGACATCATGACCAAGGGCTTGTGTACTAGGTCCTTCTTGGAGTTCCGATCCAATCTTTGCGTCGACCATGGTGCCGCTTCGACTTGCACCCGATCTTTATGCAACACTCTTGATCCCACCAGACATGAACATCACTTCCCCGTTCAATTCCTCAATCGGCCAACTCTCGGGTCATGTCATCTCACATTTATTCTGTAGTGAAGCACGAATGTCGAAGTATAGACACTAAAGGACAGATGAGGTGATTTTTTGGTGTTCACCACCTATATAAACTATCAAGCACCACATGATGAAGAATTAACATGGTAATGTTTTTTGTTAGAGTGTGTGATATTTCTTTTCTCCGTTGCAACCACGGGCATGTGTGCTAGTATAAGCTCACGTTGGTAAATCCTTTGAGGAAAAAAACTTACGTTGATATAGCAAAGAACGACAGTCTGCTAAAAGGAGAGTCCTATTCGGAGACAATTATTAAGGAAGAGCACCCAGCAAAAGGACGTAGTAGCATCCAAGGAGCTCACGTAATCTACTATTTGAGCTGAATAATCAATCTGTACTCCTCTTGCGTTTAGAGTGATAATAATATTACATTAGATGGCCAAGTAATATGGCAAATGCCATGTTGTTCCATATAGGATAAATAATCTAATCGATTAATTCAGTGGAAGGTCCTAAATAAAATTCGTTAGGCATAACTGAGCAGTAATCTAGAGCTGCTCAAGGCCATGAACGGATAGGAGTTGCCCTGCATGTGATGGCATCACTGTCGGTGTAAAAGAGAATTGTTACTTCGCTTTGTACTTCCGTTTCCAGATCAGAAATTTAGTTAGCCTATGCTGGATTTCAGTTTAACAACTATATCACCATACATACAATTACAAGGACGACATTTTGGTGCTCCAGTGTATTGCACTGAGTATGAACGGTACACTAGGAAAAGCTTCTCGGGAGTTCTAGGAGAACCAAAATTTCTTCGACAAATGACATTCGAGAATCTCTTGGGCAAAAGCGCTCAAAAAGACACTTTAAAAGGACATTTTTGGAGACTTGATGTTGTTTTATTATTTCTCTATAGCACTTCTAATGTCATTTCACCACAAGAATTTCTATGCCCCTAGCACACTCTAGCATCTTCGATGAAAAAAAATCAGATTTTCTTTTTACTATTATTACGAATTGTTGATGAGAAAGTAGATGAGCCCAGGCTCATCACAGAATTATTGATAGAATTACTTTTTAGTATCTAGACAAAATTTCTAACTCTACTTTAAATATGAACAATGGAATAAAAATATATTTTCTTAGCATGCTTCGAAGTTTAAGAATTGCTGGAGTTTACAAAATGTGAAAATTCAAACAAAACCCAAAACCTAAATGTACAATAAAATATGATGAATTAATGTTTAGATGAGTTGAAACATGGAAGTCCGTTCTTCCATTGGTGGTCATATCAAGACCGTCGGTCAAATGGTACATCCGACGAAAATAAAAATATATGTCCAGATTCCAAATTAGATGGAAGGCATGGATGCTCCATGCTACAAAGCTAGTGGATCAATTCGAGTGCGGTATGTCTATGATTACTCCGACAAAGAAATCACTACTATTTTATGTCCGAAGATAAAATCTATTTTATGTGCAACAATAATATTTAAAATAATAATCATGTCAAGTATGCAATATCATATTAGTTGTTCTCAAATATAAAAGTCAATGAAAAACAATATGGGTGCAATTAGAGAGAATAAGGCTATCAGAGGAGTGAGTGAAAGGTGGGTGTTTTTACAAAACTATTAATAAACGTATATTTGTAATTATAGTTTTTTTATGTAGTGTGTAGGTGAGATCCTAAAAGATCCTAAAACTACGACATACCCCAAAAACATAGTATAACATATATGAGTACCTAATGCTTTTGCTTGAATCTAGGTCATAAGGTTAAATATCCATAGAAGGCCAGGTAGGAAAAACCACATGAGTGTGATGAAAACAATCTATAGTTTGAGCAAGTGTCATGGCCTCTATTGTCACTGGGTTAAAGCACCGCAAGATTGAACCCAGTACAAAGCACCACTCCCTCTAAATAAAAAACCCATCAAACTTGACCAAAGAAAACATATAGATCAGAGAGCATTCAAAGCTATTTAATTATATAACCGAGAAACCACAAAAGATTCACTTGATTTCAATGAAAAATCTCATCATAAAGTGACAATTCATCATATCCCAACAAACACCATCGATTACATAGAATTGATCATGATCACTGCATTGCGAGTTACAACCAGTCTTCATATATGGTATGCAAAAATACCACAAAACCAAAGTCAGAACATGCTATCGCCTCCATTTATTGAGTTTGCACCTCCATGCATCATAGCCTTGAGAAAGGTGATGTAGCCAAGTATGTCAAGGACGGGAAGGTATGTCTCTCGAGATAGCGACTCACACACACAACCTTGATGTGAACAGTGTCACGTGACTGATAGCCGCACACACATAAGTGAGCTGCCAAGAAGCAACACTCGCTGGCACCAATGAAGAGGATGCATGTGGCCATGTTGGACCCAGAACAAAGGCAAGAGGTTCTTAGCGTTACCAAACACGCAAGAGGGACCATCTAACAACACCGCGTTGGCCTTGTTGGGAGTAGCAAACAGTAATCAGAATTTGGAGCCACCAGACTTCCAGAAGGTGGACAAGGCTGCAGGGAATAACCATGTGTGGCGCCCCTAGATGATCACAACTGCACTCCTTAGGAAGCCTCACCCCTACAAAGTCTACCTCAACAACTTGGGTAGACTAGTATAGGAGCTCACATTAAATGAGATAAATTTAAAAAATACAAAACATCTTCAACCATTCTGAGAAAAAATTATAGGCACACATCAATGGTTGATGTACAAACTCAAAAAGTTTCAGCTCCTAATTCGACCTATACTAATAGAAACAAAAAAAA
>NW_021276742.1:5444-6123 GCF_002162155.2 Triticum dicoccoides | reverse complement strand
TTAGATAAAAGACATTTGCATGGAAGAAGATTTATGACAATATAAAATATAGAATTGTTACGTCAACAGTCCATATATGTCCTTTGAGTGGACATTTCTCGCTCCTAAGTACGTTCATCATGTAAGTTATGAATATCTGCATCATGAATAAAATATTGTACTATATGTTGATCCGTATATGCAGTACATAGTCCTCTAGCACAAGCAATCAAATTGAAGACGTCCAATTACAAAGATTAAATGGTACATCGTATAACAAGAGACAACTACAGTACATCCTATAACAAATTTTAACTACACTAACAAAATGTTGCTAATGTACAAGTACAATAAACCAGAACAACTATAATCTCCATTAATAGAGAGAGGGGAGGTGTGGTTAGCGGGGCCTATGGAGATGGTGGGAAGGGCGAGGACGATAGCGGAGGTGGATGGCGAGTCTGATGGGGTCGCCGGTGACGTCGGAGGTGGAGGAAGGCACGGGCGACAGTGACAAGGAAATAGTTGGAGGTGGCATTGGATGGCAAGGCCGATGACTTCGAGGAGGCGACGGATGGGGCGGGTGACGGGGAAGGTTGGGTCCGCGACGCCGTTCGAGGCAGCGGACGGAGACCTTGTCGGTGGCAGCGGCGGAGGATGCCACAATGCTCGTGCCGTCGGCGAGGCGAGAGAGAGACAG
>NW_021276742.1:0-2746 GCF_002162155.2 Triticum dicoccoides | reverse complement strand
AAAAAATCTTCACAAGCCCTCTTTCAACATGGAGTTGTCTTGAACCCTCTAATTTCCTCATGCTTCGCAACGGAATCAAAATTACTATAATGAAAACTACATAACTTGTACGCGACTATTTTAATCTATTTGAAACTAAAATATTGTGGTACATGAAGAAACAATCAAGTGCGAGCACAAAATGTTTTAGGCCCAAAAAGGGAACCTGATACTAATACTAGCAATATAGGATCAGACCAGCTCATCGAGTACACAACGTGTGTTTTCTCTCTTTATGCAGGTGAGACAAATGTTCAAGTTCATAGATTTCATATTGCAATTCTTGTATGCGAAGTTGTGCATGCATTTTGGCTACACTGTAAGAGGGATCACAATTCTCCTATACACTCTCATTTTCGAGTTGTGGAACATGCACGTATCTTCTTCCGGACAAAATTCTAGTACTCCTGGTCTGAATAAAATTTTAGAGAAGAAAGCACATGCTTAAGTACATCTTTACACCCAAATTGTTTATAGTTGTGAAATTCAGAAGGCTACAAAGAGAGAGACAAATCAACACCCCTTCTAAACCAAAATTGTACATGTTCCAGCTACATGGGGATTGCCCTTGCCATGGAGGAACAGGGACACCACTGCAGCCAGGACCCACTCCGGCACATCAAGCATCCCGACAGTACAAGGCTTACCAGAATGTCGTGTGCCGTGTGCGGAAGAAATGATATGGCATCTGCGTAGCGTGTCACCGATGGCAAAGTCTGTACTATGAGGACCACAATCATTGGGTAAAGGAGATATGTTGCTCTTGATTTCATTACGGAGTTATGTACCATTAGAAAGCACCCCTATACATGTCCTCACTCCATGATCGCATCAGCATCTAATTATTTTCAATACGCTACACATATCATTTCTTGGAATAATGACAACAAATGTCAAACTACTGGACAACATTTTTTTAATCTTCTACACAAATCAATTTTTAGAATAATGACAAACATATCAAACTATTGGATGAGATGAATTACCAAAAAATCTAGAGAACTATTCAAGTGGAGCTATTAGCATACATAAGTACAACTTTCTGCAATGGAAATAAGCAATATGAAAAATGAATATTCTTTGCAGAAACATTTCCTCAAATTTAAATAGTAATGAATATGCTTTTCCCATGCCAATACAGTAGAACTTGTACTTCAAAAGTTAGCAGAAAGTTTAGTACTTCTCAAGGACATGTAGTCCATAAAGAGCTTAACGTTATTTTTCTGGTATGCAGGCAAGAGACATGTCTTCACACGAAAGGGAGATCTTCTCAAGGATCTATTTTGGTGAACAAATTGAATGTCATAAGTAGCCAAATGCACCTAAATGTTTGTTTGTGTTCTTTGGTCTTTTGACTTTTGTTTGCGATATTGGATTTGGCTGAAAGGGACGGGAGAACATCTCTCACAGATTTTGCCGCTGATTCATGAGTAAAGGACAACAAAATAATTTGGTGGGGATCCTCAATGATTTGGCCGAAAAGGATAACATAATGAATTTTTTAGACTGAGAAAAGAGAGCACACAGATAATATGTTTTTTCCTATCGAATGATTTAGATAGTATGTATGGAAATACTAACTAAGAACTTGGCACCGGGTTGACCTGAAACATCACAAAAGCTAATGCATGAATAGTCACACAAATCTATACCTAATATTAAAAATGGAGGAGGCTTTCATAGTTCTCCATAGGTCATACCTTTATATCCGCTGGTTTCATGTTAACTACAGAGATTGATGGTTGAGATTCAATGGGACAAACACTATCATCAAAGAGGGCATCTCCATGTGCTGTGCTAGTGGTAGAGCGGGAAGAGAATGGCTGAACTCGAGGCAGCTCATCTTGGCGAGCTTCTTGCCAATCGGATCGTCGGGCTCGACTGCAGGGAGCAGTTGACCACCGGCATGTGGCGGATTTGGTCCAGGCGAAGAGCGTGGCAGACACGTCCTCTCAGGCGGCTTCATGCACGGAGATGCCGATGGAAACACCATGGATGGGAACACGAGTCCTGCACTACAGCGAGCATGAAATCCCAATCCTTTATAAGCCGGACAACCCCTGCTTGATCGGGCATACATGATTTAGGTCTGAATAGAGTTTACCTTGTTGTCTAGGTATTCATCATGTGTATTTCGTCGTATTAGTTTCGGTCATGCATTTAGTCTAAGCTGCGGCGGGTTGTGTATGTCTAGTTGTGATCACGTACACAGTGCAAAGCTGGTTGATAGAGTGAGTTAGTTAGTTGGGAGGAAATCAGTAGACAATGGATGCATGTGCGGGCGTCCATCAGGTTAGTAGCATGCACGTACGCATATTTCCGTTGCATGAATGTGCTGTATAGCCGATAGTGGCTTAGATGTGGACCGAGTAATTAGGAGATAAGCGTGACGCCGGCTGAATCGTGTGGCCATGTCAAAGAGGTTGTTACTCGTGGCCATGCTACCGGCTAGTGGAGAGAAAATAGCGGATCAGGCAGTACGTAGCAGGGAGTAGTACGTGTGTGTCTCTATTAAAAGACTTTGTAATCAGTTGTGTGTGTTGAGAAGAAACAGAGAAAAGGCACAAGTGTGTGCGGTGCCGCAAAACTCACTGTGTGCTCTTCTTCTACCTCAAGCTCTTGTGTGTGTCCTTTCTTCTCCCTCCTCGGGCTGTTCCAACATTTGGTACTCAGAGCCATGGTGACTGAAGGTTCGCGCACTCCGTCG
>NW_021276741.1:0-1047 GCF_002162155.2 Triticum dicoccoides | reverse complement strand
TTATAACATAGGGTGACACAGAACTAGCTCCAGTTCATCAATGTAATGTAGGCATGTATTCCGAATATAGTCATAAGTGCTTATGGAAAAGAACTTGCATGACATCTTTTGTCCTTCCCTCCCGTGGCAGCGGGGTCCTATTGGAAACTAAGGGATATTAAGGCCTCCTTTTAATAGAGTACCGGACCAAAGCATTAACACATAGTGAATACATGAACTCCTCAAACTACGGTCATCACTGGTAAGTATCCCGATTATTGTCACTTCGGGGTTAACGGATCATAACACATAATAGGTGACTATAGACTTGCAAGATAGGATCAAGAACTCACATATATTCATGAAAACATAATAGGTTCAGATATGAAATCATGGCACTCGGGCCCTAGTGACAAGCATTAAGCATAGCAAAGTCATAGCAACATCAATCTCTGAACATAATGGATACTAGGGATCAAACACTAACAAAACTAACTCGATTACATGATAAATCTCATCCAACCCATCACCGTCGAGCAAGCCTACGATGGAATTACTCACGCACGGCGGTGAGCATCATGAAATTAGTGATGGAGGAAGGTTGATGATGACAATGGCGACGGATTCCCCTCTCCGGAGCCCGGAACGGACTCCAGATTAGCCCTCCCGAGAGAGATTAGGGCTTGGCGGCGGCTCCGTATCATTATTCTCCCACTATTTATTATGATGAAATCATGCCTCCTATTTATGATGATTATATTGATGAAAGTGGATTTGGAGAGGTCATGACTTTATTTTGTGATGAATCCACTATTCCGGAAGAGGTTCCAATTAATTATGAGAACAAAGTTGCTATCTATGATGATTATTGTGATGACTTGTATGCTATAAAGAATAATGATATCCATGAAACTTGTCATCATGATTTTAGTTTTCAATTGGATTATGCCTCACATGATAATTATTTTGTTCAGTTTGCTCCCACTATTATTCATGAGAAGAATTTTGCTTGTGTGGATAGTAATAAAATTACTATGCTTGTAGATCATGAAAAGAATTCTTTAGGTG
>NW_021276740.1:0-1250 GCF_002162155.2 Triticum dicoccoides | reverse complement strand
TTTGACACGTGCGAACCATGCCTCTTAGGCAAAATGACCAAGACTCCGTTCTCCGGAACAATGGAGCGAGCAACCAACTTGTTGGAAATCATACATACCGATGTGTGCGGTCCAATGAGCGTTGAGGCTCGCGGAGGATATCGTTATGTTCTTACCCTCACAGATGACTTGAGTAGATATGGGTATGTCTACTTAATGAAACACAAGTCTGAGACCTTTGAAAAGTTCAAGGAATTTCAGAATGAGGTGGAGAATCAACGTGACCAAAAGATAAAATTCTTACGATCAGATCGTGGAGGAGAATACTTAAGTCACGAATTTGGTACACACTTAAAGAAATGTGGAATCGTTTCACAGCTCACGCCGCCTGGAACACCTCAGCGAAACGGTGTGTCCGAACGTCGTAATCGCACTCTATTGGATATGGTGCGGTCTATGATGTCTCTTACCGATTTACCGCTATCATTTTGGGGATACGCTCTAGAGACAGCTACATTCACTTTAAATAGGGCACTGTCTAAATCCGTTGAGACGACACCGTATGAATTATGGTTTGGAAAGAAACCTAAGCTGTCGTTTCTAAAAGTTTGGGGATGGGAAGCTTATGTCAAGAAACTTCAACCTGAAAAGCTCGAACCCAAGTCGGAAAAATGCGTATTCATAGGATACCCTAAGGAAACTATAGGGTATACCTTCTACTTAAGATCCGAAGGCAAGATTTTTGTTGCCAAGAACGGATGCTTTCTGGAAAAAGAGTTTCTCTCGAAAGAAGTAAGTGGGAGGAAAATAGAACTCGATGAAGTACTACCTCTTGAGCGGGATAGTGACGCAGCACAGGAAACCGTTCCTGTGATGCCCACACCAACTGAAGAGGAATACCATGATAATGATCAAAGTACTTCGGATCAAGTTACTGCTGAACTTCGTAGGTCCACAAGGACACGTTCCGCACCAGAATGGTACGGCAACCCTGTCCTAGAAATCATGTTGTTAGACAACAATGAACCTTCGAACTATGAAGAAGCAATGACGGGCCCGGAATCCAACAAATGGCTTGAAGCCATGAAATCCGAGATAGGATCCATGTATGAAAACAAAGTATGGACTTTGACAGACTTGCCCGATGATCGGCGAGCGATAGAAAACAAATGGATCTTTAAGAAGAAGACGGACGCGGATGGTAATGTTACCATCTATAAAGCTCGACTTGTCGCTAAGGGTTATCGACAGGTTCAAGGGATTGACTACGA
>NW_021276739.1:0-908 GCF_002162155.2 Triticum dicoccoides | reverse complement strand
GAGGCCATGTAGGAGTACATGGTGGGTTGTCTCATTGCAGCCGTCCTCAGGAACTGAGTTCTGTGTTTGTGATCCATGATTCAGCTACTACCATACATTGGGCCCTGAAATATGACCCCGCTCGACTTCTTATTCACCCTTGTCCTCTGTCCAGGAGTTGCAAGTAGTTTCTGGTGTTTGTAGCTTACTGGAGGCCGTGGACAGCGCTGACCGTAGGGGTGGGCTGTGATGCGGTAGGTACGTGGCACGGTGTATCGGATGCCCGTTTGGTGTCTCGGGAACCCTGTTCACATCGTTTGGGGCTGTGAGCGAAACTCCGGCCGGATCTCCTCATGGATGGAACCCGAATAGGCAATAAACCTGGACTAGAGACTTAGGTGTTTAGGTAGGTCGTGGTCTACACCCACGTCGGCTTTCGCTTGAAGTCTACCGAGCACATGTCGTGTGCATACGCTAAGTGGTGGAAACATGTATGAAGAAGTACACCCCTGCAGGGTTAATATCATCTATTCGAATAGCCGTGTCCGCGGTAAAGGACTTCTGGGTTGCTTATATCAGTTCATAGACAAGTGAAAGTGGATACTCTAAAATACGCAAGATAAGCGTGAGTGCTATGGATGGCGTTCTCGTAGGGAGACGGGAGCGGATCCATAGTGGTGTATTGATATGGTGAATATGTGGACTCATGTGCGCCACCTCAAAAGAGTTGCTTGCAGTCGTAGTTTAGGATAGCCACCGAGTCAAAGCTGGCTTGCTGCAGTTAAACCCCACCATCCCCTTGTTGATAATGATGCATATGTAGTTAGTTCTGATGTAAGTCTTGCTGGGTACATTTGTACTCACGTTTGCCTATTTTATGTTTTTGCAGAGAGACTTCGGTCTCACTAGTAGTTCCACGTGGACTTCGA
>NW_021276738.1:0-2512 GCF_002162155.2 Triticum dicoccoides | reverse complement strand
ACTCAAGGGCATTGTCCACAAGTTGGAAGATCTCCTACGCTCGATGTGCGACTATCCAGGATCAACAACTCCATCTTCTTCACCAACAAAGGAGACATAATCACATGGGTATGGGCACTCCCCTTGGCAACTGCCAAGCTTGGGGGAGGTGCCCCGGTATCGTAACACCATCACTTTTATCTTTACCATTTTTCTTAGTTCGATCCTTTTGATAATATTTTGAGCTAGAGAATAAAAGTTCTTAGTATGATCTAGTTGTGGGTTTTGCTTTATGATCCTTCTATGTAATCGAGTCGGTGAGCTATATATAATAAAGATTAGTGTTGAGTCCAGGGCTTGATTATCTTGCTATGATCTTGAGGGAATAAAAGAAAAGAGAAAGAATCAAAAGGAAATAAAAGAGATCATATGGATCTTATGGAGAGTAATGAGCTCACATATAAAAAGTATGATGAATAAAAGTTGTTGAGAGTTGACAAACATAGTTTTGGTCATCATTGCAATTAATAGGAAGTAATAAAGAAAGAGAGGTCTTGACATATAAATATACTATCTTGGACTTCTTTTATGATTGTGAGCACTCATTAAAATATGACATGCTAAAAGAGTTGACGTTGGACAAGAAAGACAACGTAATGGGTTATGTTTTCTTGCATCTGAGACAAATTATATTGTCTTGGATCATCCAACATGATTGAGCTTGCCTTTCCCCCTCATGCTAGCCAAATTCTTTGCACTAGGTAGAGATACTACTTGTGCTTCCAAGCACCCTTAAACCAGTTTTGCCATGGGAGTCCACCATACCTACCTATGGATTGAGTAAGATCCTCCAAGTAAGTTGTCATCGGTGCCAGCAATAAAAATTGCTCTCTAAATATGTATGACTTATTAGTGTGGGAGAAAATAAGCTTTATAAGATCGTGTGATATGGAAGAAATAAAAGCGACGAACTGCATAATAAAGGTCCATATCACAAGTGGCAATATAAAGTGGCATTCTTTCGAATTAAGATTTTGTGCATCCAACCATAAAAGCACATGACAACCTCTGCTTCCCTCTGCGAAGGGCCTATCTTTTACTTTTATCTCCTACCTTGCATAAGAGTCATGGTGATCTTCACCCTTCCTTTTTAAATTTTATCTTTTGGCAAGCACAACATGTTGGAAAGATCCTGTTATATATGGCTAATTGGATGTGAGTTTTCATGAACTATTATTGTTGACATTACCCTTGAGGTAAAACGTTGGGAGGCAAAACTACAAGCCCCTATCTTTCTCTTGTCCGATTAAAACTCCATACACATAAGTATTGCGTGAGTGTTAGCTATTATGAAAGGCTATATGATAATTGAGTATGTGGACTTGCTGAAAATCTCTTATATTGACTCTTTCCTATGTTATGAGAAATTGCAATTGCTCTAATGACCTAGATTACAGTTTGTTAGTTTTCAATGAAGTTTATGATTCATACTTGAAATTGTGATTAAATTGTTACTTTGGCATAAGAGATCATATGACAAGAATTATACAAGTTGATGTTTTAAGAATGATCATGATGCCCTCATGTCCTTATTTTATTTTTATCGACACCTCTATCTCTAAACATGTGGACATATTTTTCGATTTCGGCTTTCGCTTGAGGACAAGCGAGGTCTAAGCTTGGGGGAGTTTATACGTCCATTTTGCATCATGCTTTTATTTCGATATTTATTGCATTATGGGCTGTTATTACACATTATGTCACAATACTTATGCCTATTCTCTCTTATTTTACAAGGTTTACATAAAGAGGGAGAATGCCGGCAGCTGGGATTCTGGGCTGGAAAAGGAGGAAATATTAGAGACCTATTCTGCACAGCTCCAAAAGTCCTGAAACTTCACGGAAGTCATTTTCAGAATATATAAAAAATACTGAGCGCAAGAAGTTCCGGAGGGGGGCCACACCCTGCCCACGAGGGTGGGGGCGCGCCCAGGCACCCCCCTACCTCGTGGGCCCCCTGCTGGCCCTCCGATGTCCATCTTCTCCTATATGGAGTCTTTCGATGAGGAAAAAATCATAAGCTAGCTTTCCAAACGAGACTTCGCCGCCACGAGGCAGAACCTTGGCGGAATCAATCTAGGGCTCCGGCGGAGCTGTTCTGCCGGGGAAACTTCCCTCTGGGAGGGGGAAATCATTGCCATCGTCATCACCAATGATCCTCTCATCGGGAGGGGGTCAATATTCATCAACATCTTCACCAGCACCATCTCCTCTCAAACCCTAGTTCATCTCTTGTTTCCAATTCTTGTCTCTAAGTCCGGTATTGGTACCTGTGGGTTGCTAGTAGTGTTAATTACTCCTTATAGTTTATGCTAGTTGGTTTATTTGGTGGAAGATCATATTTTCAAATCCTATATGAATATTAATACCCCTCTGATTATGAACATGAATATGCTTTGTGAGTAGTTACGTTTGTTCCCGAGGACATGAGAGAACTCCTGCTATTAGTAGTCATGTGAATTTGGTATTTGTT
>NW_021276737.1:0-1410 GCF_002162155.2 Triticum dicoccoides | reverse complement strand
CGCGTCCTCATCCTCTCCCCGGAACACTCTCCCCCTCCTCTGTTCTCCTCACCGAGCGGAGCCCGTCGCCACCGACGCCGTTCGCCGCGGCCACCACCACCCTCTCGCCTCCCCGACGCCTCCCAGAGCTCCGTTGTTCCGCCCTCGTCCTCCTCATCGTCTCACGCGACCAGAAGGGCCCCGAGCAGCCGCCATCGACATCGTCTTCAAGCTTCGGCCCCGACGCCCTTCTCCGTCAATTCGGCCACTCCGGCGCGCCCCCGAGCCCACTAACCCTCCCTGCAGCTCCGCGGTGAGCCCTTGACCCGATTCCCCCTCTCCCCGTGCCCTACCTCCCTCTCTAGCCGCCGTTCACAACGAGCCGAGAACCCCACGCCGCCGGCGATGTCGCCGCCGTCACTGCAGCCAGCAAGGCTCGAAACCGAGCACGGCACCGTGCTCCTAGCATCTTCAGGAGCTCGGCGAGCCCCTTAGCCATCCTCCCGTCCTCTGTGGCCTCGCCCCGCTCGAAGCTGAAGCTCCGGCCGCCGCACTTGCCATCGCCGTCGTCGGCTCCGGCCACCCCAGCCGCGGCCACTGCCACCGCTGGATGCGCACGAGCCCCAGCTCTTCGTAGGACCCAACCGCGTCGCAAACTGCCGCCTGTAGCGCGAGCCCGAGCAACTCCGGCGAGCCTCCGCCGCGAGATGTGGTCGCCGGTGCTTAATCCAGCGACGCTGACGTGGCACCACCATTAGCGCTAATGACGCACTAACTAACCCCCCCTAAAGCCACTGCCATGTGGGCCCTTGGACCTATTTAGGTTAATTTTATTTTCTGTTTAGATTAGTTCATAAGCAGTGGGACCCACCCGTCAGCATTGACTCTGCTGACGTGGCCGTTGACCTGGCCCCACCTGTCAACGACACTAGTCAGCACTGTGTCACTGACCAGTGGACCCCACTGGTCAGTTTGACCCGGACCAGCCCCTGTTGACTCTGCTGAGGTCAGCATGACGCCATGCTGACGCAATATTCCTTTTCTGGAATTTAGTTTATTTTATAATTAATCAGGAAATTCCAGAAAATTGTATAAACTTCAATAAATCATAGAAATTCAACCGTAACTCCAAATTAAATAATTTATATATGAAAAATTATCAGAAAAATTCAAGGAATCCATCTGTACCATTTTCATGCATGTTAGAACAACTTATCACTACTGTTTAGGGCAAATGAAGTGAATGACATCTAAATAACCACATATGGAGTTTGAATTGAATCTTGGATTCAAACCAACTTCATTTAATCTGGGTTTAGTTGCATCAGCACAAAACACAGCATATTGCCATGTCACATTCATGCATCATGTTGTGCATTGCATTTGATTGTGTTTTTCCTCAGTTGCCGGTGATTGTCCCCTCTCGATAGA
>NW_021276736.1:0-3616 GCF_002162155.2 Triticum dicoccoides | reverse complement strand
ATTCTTGATTAACATTTTATCAAATGAAGAATTAATATGTTTATTAGTACATGATCAACATTTTTTATATACATTTAACATTTGCAAATGCTTGCTTAACATTTTCAAATACAAGTTCAGCATTTTTTAATACAACACAAAATTAACTTTTTGTAATACATGGTCAACATTGTTTCTATACAATTTTTTTTTCAAATGGTTGATTAACATATTTCAAATATTTGTTTAACATTTTTTAAATGCTTGATTAATATTTTTAAATACGTGATCAAGTTTTTCATGCACGTTTAATATCTTCTGTATACATTTTTTCTTAGACATGGCAAACATTTTCTCTATATAGATTTAATATTTTCAAACACTTTTTCTAGTTTTTTATGCATTCTTCAAACATTTTCTCCTCGCAACCCCGCACTCGAATCCGCCAAACCTCCGATTTGCTTCCACGCGTGACACCACGGCTAGATGCATCATCGCCAACCTGACTAAGCCTGGTCAGGATGACACGGTTGTCCTAGGCGTCTCGGCCTTGGGCACGGCCTCTTCTATGCGGTAAAATCGGCTGAAACAACATAAAAATTTCAGTTACTTGATATTTAGCGAAACTGATAAACAAGTGGTTCCTGCTAGATTTGAGGCTCACATGCATCCGTGTCGAACAAACAACGGACGTTCCATTTCCATTGTCGGCTAGCCTCGTACTATGCATGGATCGTCGTTTACTGGCTGAGTTGTCCCTTCTCTTGCACACACGCGAGCGACAGCTAGCTAGAACATGATACACACAATTAACTCGGCCCTTTCCATTAGTTCCATTATTGTATGTGGACTCTCGCACGTACGTACACGCGTACTCTCGGCGACTATTCGACTTAAAGCGACTGCACGCTATGCACGTACAATCGTCGTTGCCTTCACTCGTCTCTTCACTGTCGAGCGGCAATCTCGATCGTGACTCGTCTAAAGGACATGACTGTGACAACTGATATGGCACAGCTAGCTAGTGGAAAAGCTAAGGTTGGCCGTCAGTAATCACTCTTTTTTTTCTTTGCGGGGGAGTAATCACTGTTACTCCCTCCGTCCCTAATATTAAAACATTTTTGCACCACTAGTGTTAAAAACGCTTACTTTGTTAGAGCATCTACAACCAAACCTCTAATACGCGTCTCAAACGCTCGGGCAGATCGTCCGGTAACTCACATGTCAAAAAGATCGACCCAATCAGGCCTCTCAAACCGCGGACAAACGTCCGGGCTGATCGGCACCTCTCATATCCAGCCCAAATATAGGACGGATATAGGGCGGCCCGGGCGCGTCCGCCTGACAAGCCCGGTCCATCGTCGACCCTACAACAGTCCCACAAAAAAACCCAATCCAGGTGTGCATCATTCTGAACCCTAGCTCACTCTCTCTCGCTACGTCCTCTCTTCTCCCTCTCCGATTCTGATCCCATCCACTATGATGTCCAGCTCCGGCAGCGACTCCGGCTTCGAGCTCGACTACGAGGAGGAGATGGCCCTCCGCATCGCGCTGTAGCTGTCCAAGGTGGAGACCAGCGGCAGCTCTAGATCTGGAGCATCGCCGCAGCTCCCGCGCCGGCGTAGCGCAGACGCCGGAGTTGGACCGTGTCGGCCTACGCGCAGCGACGCCAGGGCAGCTCAGTCCACACCGCCCCTCCGCGCTGTCTCCTTCCCCCGCCGGCCGCTCTTCCACGCTGGCAGCGGTGGGTGCTAGTGCCCACGCCGCCGGCCTGCACGCGCACTCCAGAATCGAAGGCGCGTGCCGCGCGCCGCGAGAGGCAGCGTGCACGGGAGAGAGACGAGGTGGACCAGTCTGCGCACCGCCGCCGCGGGATGATCTACGTAGTTTAGTTCCACGTTGCATGCTTAATATGGATATAGGATACCGGGTATGAGATACACGGATGTGGACGGCATGATTTGAGGAGTGCCCGGGTCAGTGCCCTCGAACGCGCCCGGGCGCGTTCATGGACGTTTGAGGGCCCGTATTTTCCCATCGCAGTTGTAGATGCTCTTGTATTGCTTTAATGTAAAGCGAAGCGAAAGACTATGTTTCAAGAAGAGGAGAGATTTCTCTTGGATCATAACGATTTGGTGTGGTTCATACGAGTACAATTGGGGAATTGCGAATTCGAATTGCTAGCTACTCCCTCACGTTACCCTAGCAGTTCTCCCATACCATCCCGTATGGTACTAGACCCACTTAGGTTACTCGTTTCGGCACGTCAACTCCTTCCTCCGCCACATTGCGCTTATCGAGGTGACGATGACATTTTTTTCTAGCATTTGTTTGGTAAGTATGGCCCTTTGTCCTTGTTGTCTCCTTCTGATTTGTGAGAAATGGCCATTGTGTTGTGCCCGATCATGTGTTGTGATCCGGTGGTTGAGGAGAGGCCCTATGTAGCCTTGCTTGTGATGTACCATCAGTTCAAATTACTACTATGCTATGTGGGATGCCATATTGCTTATGTTGTATATGTATTGTTATGCTAAATGTAACTTTTTTGAATTTATAAATTTCCTTCATTCCATGATTCATGATGCTACATCACTAGCATATTGGTGTATTAATTTTCCAGTGTTGATCCTATCTTAATTTGCCATGTCACTAGAATCTTGCTTTGCTTAGGAGATATTTGAGTATTGGATCATCATAATTTTAGTTGTCGTCACAAATTTCCTTCAATCATCATCATTACTATCTAGAAAGTTTGTGACATAGTAACTTCTACTGATATGTATCATGTGTTTCTATTGTGCAAGAGTCATAAACAAGGATCATACAATATGTCTAGAAAGTTCTTTCTCTTTTCCCTTATTCCCTCCCATATGATGTGGGTAGGTACTACTCTTAGTCTTCTCTCACAATAATTTAAGCGTACACATGAATTCTCCTTAAAACAAAATCCCGAACCCTACAACATAAATTTGTTTTTTGTTGGCTAACATTGATGCCCCCATGTTATTTTATTTTTCTTCATAATTTTTCCATAGATGATTGTTTTCAATATTGTGCAAACAGGGCGACCAAGATCCTTTTTGCTATGGTAACATATTGGTGTACTACAGGAAATACATTTTTTGGCAGAGTGTTTTGTGTAGTGCTAGTAAAATTCCATGGAGGAGATGGTGTTGGATTTTAGTGGCACTGTACAATAATATCGCAAAACATCAGAAGATCACATTGACTCGAATTAGTATGAATAGCTTCGGTATATGCATGCTTTCTCAACCTTGAGCATGATTTGGACAAATTTCGAGGTGCTGTTTGTACGTCCATCCTTGTTAGCTATTCCAAATTACTTACATTCAATGAATCCGCATGTTATATTGACTGTTCATATTGATTATCTTAATCTATGTGCAATATGGGACTTATATTTTAGTAGCACTATGCATAAAATAGAGCATCAATGGTGTTTCAACCTTACTGGTTAGAATAAGGACCAATGACTTTCGTCATATACTATTAACCAACAATCTATACGATGCAAAGGTATAATCATTAGCTTTAATTCTTTGTTTTATATTAACGTATATATTATTGCTTATTTGTCTTCTCAACAAGCATATAGGTAAGATACGTTGGCTCTGAC
>NW_021276735.1:0-1815 GCF_002162155.2 Triticum dicoccoides | reverse complement strand
CTTTCCTTTTTTCTCTTTTTTTTCTTTATCTTCTTTTTCTCCCTCTTTCCAAGACAAACTAGATAAGATGCAGATTCGATCAGGCGAAGATGTGAGTGACCTCAACTATGATTATGACAATAAACAGTGCGTAGCACGTGGTGGAAATTGGTGGATTGGATGGTGGACAGCGGATGGGATAATGATGCAGCGGCTGCGTGACTAATGTGAACAGAACTCGAAACTCTAAAGGAACTAGACACTAAGACCAGCAACTCGACACGACGATGCAACCGATAATTCAACTATGCAAGCAATGAAAAGAAAATTGCAAAGGCTCAGACTGGCTTGGACCAAGGATGAATAGATCTAACTCTTTTTTGTGGCTTTTTCTTGGACAATAGGTAAGAAAATAAATCTAATCTAGGAAAACTGGAAATTCTCACCGAGCAACCTGAAAACTGATACCACTTGATAGGGGCGAGGTGTCCCGATCTTTCGATGAGATGATACTACCGATTTGGTGGAGACGACTTTGACGATCCGACTACAAACGTGCACGACGTTGCGTCTTAGCAATCGCTAAACCAATCTCCTGAGGTTATTGACCACGCCGGAGCACGATCAACCTGACCACGAAGGTCTATTCCTGCAAGCAATCGAAGAACGAGCAAGAATATGATAAAAGCAATCTGAATATTGCGAATATATATGAAGTATTGATAAAGGTGGGGATCCGTAAGCGGTCTTGGTCTGGTCGTTGGACACAAACGAAGTACACGAAGTTGCAATGGCTAACTTTTAACTAAACAAATCCCAAGGAAAAGATACTAGATGGATCTACTTATATAGGAGCAAGGGGTGGCGGCCAAGGAGGTGGGAGGACGTCCCAAGGCAGCCTAAAACTAAATCTAGGTCGTACAAGGCCAATGGGCCCAAGTGGAGGTGATGTAACACCTTTGGACTTGTAGTTTGACTCGGATTCTGCTGCAGCATCAGATTGTTTCGTCCACAACTCAACGCTCCGGACGAATTTGAAGGTGATTCCAATTGGGTTGGAACGTGCACGAAATCTAGTTTCCAACAAAAAAAGAATCACCCAATTCGGATTCCGTATGAAAAACTTGTGTGCGTTTTGAGTCAGGTATGTCTGTGCAGTCCGAATCTGAATCCAGAACGGGAGAGACTTGGACTCTATCTTCTCTTGGGCCAAAAGTGACGTGAGAGAACTTTTTGGACAGCAAATAAACATCTCTTTCTTCCTTATCTTCATATGTGGATTGTACAAATGTCCCATACACCTGCAATTAGACAAAACACAAAAGTGTGTGAAGTATTTTTGTTCTGGATAACATAAATAGATTATCGAATAGTTTGCACTAGAAATCACCTGACAAATATGCATATATGCAATATTTTTGGTCATATCCAAGGTAGTCATGTCCTCATCAGAAACACACAAGAATATGATCCTACAGACTACGAACAAGTGGTGGTGGTGGGTGTCACAAATCCGTCAAGCAAATCTCAAATTCTTACCAGTTCTTACCCAGCAGCAGGCGGTGATCGGCAACCGTTGTAGTCAAAAACTCTCAAAGCTTGGATAGAGCGATTACCAGGGAGAGTCAAACGCACGACGTAGATGTATGTGGAGCTGGGAAGGCTTATAATATGGTAGCAAAAAGGGTCAGCAATAATCAATTCAGAGATGCAAAGTTGAATAAACGCTCAACGACGGTACTGTGCTGGTCCTAGCCTAGACTGTGCTAGAGACGCGAGCCTAGAACACTAACAAAATCACGGCGCGGCACGTAAACAAGGGAAAAGCACACTCTG
>NW_021276734.1:0-1153 GCF_002162155.2 Triticum dicoccoides | reverse complement strand
TCTTACCGGGAAATGTCTCCTAGTGTTTCCACCGAGCCATGGTAGCTTGCTACTGCTCCGGAACACTTAGGCTGGCCGGCATGTGTCCTTCTTCGTTCCTGTGTCTGTCCCTTCGGGGAAATGTCACGCGATGAATACCGGAGTCCTGTTAGCCCGCTACAGCCCGGTTCACCGGAGTCCTGCTAGCCCAGTGCTACAGCCTGGATTCACTCGCTGATGACCGACATGTTCGATGCTGGGTCATGGATGCCTGTCCCTGTAAGTTTGTGCCACTTTGGGTTTACGACTAGCCATGTCAGCCCGGGCTCCTTATCATATGGATGCTAGCGACACTGTCATATACGTGTGCCAAAAGGCGCAAACGGTCCCGGGTAAAGGTAAGGCGACACCCGTGAGAATACCGTGCGTGAGGCCGCAAAGTGATATGAAGTGTTACATGCTAGATCTATGTGGCATTGAGTCGGGGTCCTGACAGTTTGCAACACAAATCGACGAGATGACGTTGCGAGATTCTCGGGAAATGAACTACGATAGTAAGCTCCAAAACATGAGCTGGTTCTGCTACAAACATGTGAACACGTTGTCCCGGACAAGCATGACCACGTGGTAGTCTTACAATAAAACACTACCGAGTTCTGGTTGGGAACCATCACCGTGGATAACGAAGTCCTTGCATAAGTCATATGATTAGCTCTTATGAAGGAACTTCTTCCCCTTGAACAAATCAATCAGTGGCTTGGTGTGCTCGGGACACATATGGAATGAAGGTTGCAAGTCTCCAGACCACAGAATACTTCGCACGTGTGCATGACTAATTTGGAATGATTCCAGGGAAACAAAGCAATCTTCCTCAAATTCATGGCGGCAACTTGCATCATATGCACATGAATTAGGGAAAATCACTACTTTCATTCAAACATATGCTTCATGAACGAAACACGAAGAAATGCTTACACAAGTTTCCAACACTAGGTTGATGTTCAACATGATTCATGGGGGGAGACAAAATGCTACTGATGGGCTCAACAGCAACTCATCAGAATTTCCATATCACTGGACTTCCACCATCATGTGAACACGGTGATAGCATTGGTCAGACCAAAGATGTAATGGTGTATGCTCGAGGGATCAACCACGAGTAGGACAACATTAC
>NW_021276733.1:0-1684 GCF_002162155.2 Triticum dicoccoides | reverse complement strand
TCGTGGTTTATCTCGATGATATACTCATCTACTCCAAGAACGAGGAAGAACATGCCGAACATCTAAGGCTAGTGTTGAAGAAACTTCGAGAGCATCGCCTTTATGCCAAATTCTCTAAATGTGAATTCTGGTTGTCAGAAGTGACCTATCTGGGTCATGTAATATCTGGTAAAGGTATTGCTGTTAACCCTGAGCGAGTTCAAGCCGTCCTTGATTGGACTCCGCCCGAATCAGTCAAGCAAGTTCGGAGTTTTCTAGGCTTAGCGAGCTATTGCCGTCGCTTTGTCGAGAACTTCTCCAAGGTTGCTAAACCTCTAACTGAACTCCTCAAGAAAGATAAGAAGTTCGAATGGACTCCACAATGTGAGCACAGCTTTCAGGAACTGAAAAGACGCCTGACCTCTGCTCCCGTACTGGTACCGCCAGACTTCTCCAAGGACTTTGTTATCTACTGCGACGCCTGGCGACAAGGACTAGGTTGCATTCTCATGCAAGATCGACACGTAATTGCTTACGCTTCACGGCAATTGCACCCACATGAGGAGAATTATCCCACTCATGACCTAGAGCTTGCAGCCGTAGTCTATGCACTTAAGACCTGGCGACATTATCTCCTCGATAATCGTTGCGAAATATTCACTGATCACCAAAGCCTGAAGTATATTTTCACCCAACCGGATTTGAATCTCAGGCAGAGACGTTGGGTTGAATTGATCACAGACTTCGACTTAGGGATAACCTATACCCCAGGGAAAGCCAACGTCATGGCTGATGCGCTAAGTCGTAAATCTTATTGTAACAACCTGATGTTACAACAAAGTCAACCGCTTCTCCATGAGGAATTTCGGAAGCTTAACCTTCACATTGTACCTCAAGGTTTTCTCTCCACCTTGGTGGCAAAACCTACCCTTACGGATCAAATTATCAACGCACAGAAGGTAGATCCGGGAATCTCCCGCATCAAGAGAAACATTCAGAAAGAAATTGCGAATTGTTTCTCCGTTAATGATCAAGGAGTCGTATACTTCGGGAATCGACTAGTAGTTCCCAAAGTGCGCAACCTAAGGCGATTAATCCTTAAGGAAGCTCATGAATCTCCTCTCACCATTCACCCCGGTAGCACAAAAATGTATCAGGACCTACGCCAGAGGTTCTGGTGGACTAGGATGAAGAGAGAAATCGCTCAGTATATTGCTAATTGCGACGTCTGTCGTCGTGTAAAAGCAGAGCATCAACGGCCTACTAGCACCCTTCAACCATTAGCTATTCCTGAATGGAAATGGGATAAAATTGGTATGGATTTCATTACCGGTTTTCCCAGGACCAAAAGAGGGAATAATGCTATTTTCGTTGTGGTCGATCGTCTTTCCAAAGTAGCTCATTTCTTACCTGTTCGTGAGAGTATAACCGCTAGTCAGCTGGCAGACTTATACATCTCCCGAATAGTGTCTCTTCATGGTGTCCCTTTGGAAATCAATTCGGATCGAGGAAGTCTTTTCACCTCTCGATTTTGGGAAAGTTTCCAAAATGCTATGGGAACCCGTCTCTCCTTTAGCACCGCTTTCCACCCTCAGTCAAGTGGTCAAGTGGAACGCGTCAATCAGATTCTAGAAGACATGCTTCGAGCCTCTGTTATCTCGTTCGGAATGGACTGGGAGAAGTGCCTTCCATTTGCCGAATTCGC
>NW_021276732.1:0-813 GCF_002162155.2 Triticum dicoccoides | reverse complement strand
GTCAGTGACACAGGGACTAATCCCGCGTTGACCCGGGCTGGTTAGCTTTGACTAAGCCCTGGGGCCCACTTGTCAGCGTCAGTAGGTGGGGGGGTTAGTGACTAATTAACTAAGCCACGTCGACTTCGCCGGAGTTCGGCCGGCGACGACCAAAACTGCGGCGGGAGCTCGCCGGACTTGAGCTACAGGCGGCGGCTGGACTCGCGGAGACCACCGGGGCGTAGCCCGTGCTCTTCCGCATCCAACGGAGCAGGAAGGAGCGGACGGGGTGCGCTGTACTCGCCGGAGTCGAGCTCGCGGCGGCGGCCGGAGCTCGGGCAACAGCGGAGATGGCGCTATGGTGCATGGGAGGAGGGGCTGGTGGGCGCTACGGGCTCCTGGGAGTTCTCTGAGCACAGCGGTGTGTTCGGATTCGAGCTGTGGTGGCTCTAGCCACGCCGGCGATGAGGCGCGGCGGCGGCGAGCTTCGGGCACGGCAGCGCTAGCGCTAGGGAGCGTGCGGAGCGACGGGAAAAAGGGGCGAACGGCAGAGGAGCTCACCGCGGTTCCGCAGGGTTGGTCAGTGGGCGCGGGGATGTCCTGTCGGCGGCGAATCGAACGGCGGCGAGCTTCGGTGGCCGGCGACGGAACGGCGATGGTGGCGGCGTTGCGGGGCTTCCGGAGGGCCGTGGGTCGGTGGGGAGGAAGGAGGGGGTCGAGGCGGAGCTCGCAAGCACAGCGAGGGGTCGAGGGGGAGACGGTGGCTGCGGTGGTGCTCGTCGGTGGCGGCGGGCGCATTCGGTGAGCGAGAGGGAGAGGCGAACAGGGGGGAAG
>NW_021276731.1:0-1202 GCF_002162155.2 Triticum dicoccoides | reverse complement strand
GCCGTAGCCACGCCCTCCGTCCACCCCACGCCGTGCCACCGTGTCCAGGAGCTCCGCCGCTGTCTACTTCATCGAGCAGCCGAGCCCCGTGTGCTCGTGCGGCCCGAGACCACCGCACCGACCTCGCCCGAGCTCACCGTCGCCGGAGATCCCCTTCAACGCCGTCGCCGCCTCAGCTCGTCCCCGACCTCACCGGTGGCCTCTACGGGAGCGCTGTGAGCCTAGCTACTCCTCCGACCCTCTCTCTCTCATTCCTGAGCCGTGTAGCCACCGCACGAGGATCACACGCCCGCACCGCCGCGGACCTCGTCGCCGACGTGCTTCCGGCCACACTCCGGCCACAAGATGGTGTCCATCTTACTCACCAAGTCCCGCAACACCTAGCTAGCTACTCCACGAGCATCACCGACCCCTCTAGCGCCAAGTTCACCTCCGACCGAGCCCCGGTGGCCGCCAAAGTCGTCGCCGGCGCCAACTCCGGCCACCCCGACCTCAACGGACTCCGCCAAGAGCTGCGGTTTGTCCTCAGCTCCCCTCCGGTGGTCTCCGCGGCCCATTTGGTGGCCGAAATGGCCAAAACCACTCCCGCCGCCGCGTCGGGCTCGCCGGCGGCTAAACGCCGGTGCAGCCGACCCGGGTTTGACCACGGGTGGGCCCTGGTTGACTCCCCTGAGTCAATGACAGGTGGGGCCCAGCCCTGTTAATTAAACAGGATTAGTTTAATTAAGTTTTAATTAAAATAATCACCCTGACATGCGGGACCCACTGTCAGGTTTGACCCAGACCTGTTCCGTTGACCTGCTGACGTCACACTGACGTCAGGCTGACGCAGTAATTGATTTTCTGGATTTAATTTAAATCAGGAAATTCCAGAATTTAATTTAAACTTCAAAAATTCATAACTTTTATTCTGTAACTCCAAATTGGACAAATTATATATGAAAAATGATCAGAAAAATCCAATCTATCCATCTGTACTATTTTCATGCATGATCAAACAAGTTAAATTGATGTTTCAAGCAGAACAAGGAAAAGCACTTTAAAAGGCCATATTTGAATTTGAAATTTGAATCCTTGATTCAAATTTGTTCAAACCCTTCTGGTTTTAGTTGCATTAGCCCAATACACTCATTTTGCCATGTCTCATGCATGCATCATATTGTTGCATACTGTTTGGTAATGTTTGTGTATCGGTGCTCTCT
>NW_021276730.1:0-1463 GCF_002162155.2 Triticum dicoccoides | reverse complement strand
GGGCTGTAGCGGGCTAACAGGACTCCGGTACTCAAAGCGTGACATTTCCCCGAAGGGACAGACACAGGAACGAAGAAGGACACATGCCGGCCAGCCTAAGTGTTCCAGAGCAGTAGCAAGCTACCATGGCTCAGCGGTAACACTAGGAGACATTTCTCGGTAAGAGAGGCTACTAAAGATAAACAACTAGATAGTCAGACCCCACACATACCAAGCATTTCAATCATACACACAATATGCTCGATATGTGCAAATACAACGAAGCATCACAACATGACTCTACGACACAAGTACTTTATTTAAGGCTCAGGGAGCCATACATAACATACACAAAGGTACGGGTCTCACGACCCAACATACAAGTCATACAGTCATACAAACTAGCAGCGGAAGTAACTTGTCTGAGTACAGACAACTAGTAAAATAAAAGAGGCTTGGAAAGCCTAGCTATACTACATGGTCCTTCACAAGCTCAGGGTCACCACCTGGGTCTTTAGCCTACTCGTTGATGTCAACGTCTACATAGAACCCATCAGAAGGGGTTGCAGCGTCTTCTGTAAAAATGTAGATTATAGCAACATGAGTACAAAGGTACTCAGCAAGACTTACATCGGATCCTACATACATGCATGTTATCAAGAAGGGTTGGTGGAGTTATTGCAGCAAGCCAGCTTTGACTCTTGGCTAGGCTATCCTACGATACTCCAACTTGAAATGGTTTTGCGCACACGAGTCCACTACTCACCACTTCAATACACTACCGAGGATCCACCTCCGTCTTCCTACGGAAGAGCCATCCTCAGCACTCACATTTATCTTGAGGCTTTTAGCAGTTTCCATTTACTTGTCTATGAACTGTATAGGCAACCAAGTAGTCCTTTACCGCGGACGTGGCTATTCGAATAGATTATGATAACCCTGCAGGGGTGTACTTCTTCATACATGTTTCCACCACTTAGCGTCTGCACACGACATGTGCTCGGCAGACTTCAAGCGAAAGCCGACGTGGGTGTAGACCACGACCTACCTAAACACATAAGCCTCTAGTCCAGGTTTATCGCCTATTCAGGTTCCATCCGCAGGGAGTCCGGCCGAGGTTTCCCATACGGCCCCGAACGATGTGAACAGGGTTCCCGAGATACCTAACGGGTATTCGGTACACCCGGCCACGTACCTACCGCATCACAGCCCACCCCTATGGTCAGCGCTGTCCACGGCCTCCAGTAGGCTACAAACACCAGAAACTACTTGCAACTCCTGGACAGAGAGCTAGGGTGAATAAGAAGTCGAGCGGGGTCATATTTCAGGGCCCAATGCATGGTAGTAGCTGTATCTTAAATCACACATACAGATCTCAGTGCTTAAGGTCGGCTTCAATGAAACAACCCACCATGTACTCCTACATGGCCTCTCATCGATACCTTTACCAAATCGTGTTCACCACACCACTCTCATTTCCGACA
>NW_021276729.1:0-1137 GCF_002162155.2 Triticum dicoccoides | reverse complement strand
GGTTTGCCATCTTGTAATAACACACCTCCTAATCCAATTCCACTAGCATCACATTCAAGCTCAAAAGTCTTATTAAAATCAGGAAGTTGGAGTAAAGGAGCATGTGTCAACTTATCTTTCAATACCGTGAAGGCTTCTTCCTGTGCGGTACCCCAAACAAAAGGCACATCTTTCTTTGTAAGCTCGTTGAGAGGTGCAGCAATGGTGCTGAAATCTCTCACAAAACGCCTATAGAATCCAGCGAGGCCAAGAAAACTCCTCACTTGTGTGACCGTTTTGGGCTGCGGCCAACTCTCAATAGCTTCAATCTTGGCTTTATCAACTTCAATTCCCTGTGGAGTAACAACATAGCCAAGAAAAGATACTCGGTCGGTGCAAAAGGTGCACTTCCCAAGGTTACCAAACAAACCTGCATCACGTAGAGCAATAAAAACAGCACGTAAATGTTCCAAATGTTCTTCCAAAGATCTGCTATAAATCAATATGTCATCAAAGTAAACTACCACAAATCGTCCAATGAAAGCACGTAAAACTTCGTTCATTAATCTCATGAAAGTACTAGGTGCATTAGTTAACCCAAAAGGCATGACTAACCACTCATATAATCCAAACTTAGTTTTAAATGCTGTTTTCCATTCATCTCCCAATTTCATACGAATTTGATGGTAGCCACTATGCAAATCAACTTTGGAGAATATTGTAGAGCCACTCAATTCATCAAGCATATCATCTAGCCTAGGAATAGGATGACGATAACGAATAGTAATATTATTAATGCCTCTACAATCAAGACACATACGTGATGTACCATCCTTTTTCGGCACTAGAATAATAGGAACAGCACAAGGACTAAGGGATTCGCGTATATAACCTTTGTCGAGAAGCTCTTGTACTTGACGCATAATCTCCTTCGTCTCCTCTGGATTGGTACGGTATGGTGCACGGTTTGGCAGTGAAGCACCGGGAATTAAGTCAATCTGATGCTCAATCCCTCGAATAGGCGGTAATCCCGGTGGCACGTCTTGTGGAAAAACGTCAGTGAACTCCTGCAAAATGTTAGTGACAGCAGGAGGCAAAGAGGAAGGCACGTCCTCGAATGAAAATAATGCCTCTTTGCACACAAAAGCATAGCAAACA
>NW_021276728.1:0-1740 GCF_002162155.2 Triticum dicoccoides | reverse complement strand
TTAACCCTGTAGGGGTGTACTTCTTCATACATGTTTCCACCACTTAGCGTCCGCACACGACATGTGCTCGGCAGACTTCAAGCGAAAGCCGACGTGGGTGTAGACCACGACCTACCTAAACACTCAAGTCTCTAGTCCAGGTTTATCGCCTATTCGGGTTCCATCCATGAGGAGATCCGGCCGGAGTTTCGCTCACAGCCCCAAACGATGTGAACAGGGTTCCGTGACACCAAACGGGCGCCCGGTATACCCGGCCACGTGCCTACCGCATCACAGCCCACCCCTACGGTCAGCGCTGTCCACGGCCTCCAGCATACTACAAACACCAGAAACTACTTGCAACTCCTGGACAGAGAGCTAGGGTGAATAAGAAGTCGAGCGGGGTCATATTTCAGGGCCCAATGTATGGTAGTAGCTGAATCATGGATCACAAACACAGAACTCAGTTCCTAAGGACGGCTTCAATGAGACAACCCACCATGTACTCCTACATGGCCTCTCACCGCTACCTTTACCAAAACGTATTCACACACTTAGCTCACACACAGTAGGACATGTTCACACACCTCTGACTCATCCCCGATGAATCAGACCTGACTCAACTCTAAGCAGTAGCAGGCATGACAAACAAGCATGAATGAGTAAGCACAACAGGGCTCAAACAACTCCTACTCATGCTAGTGGGTTTCATCTATTTACTGTGGCAATGACAGGTCATGCAAAGGATAAAGGGGTTCAGCTACCGCAACAAGTAACAGATGAATCGTTGTTGTCCTAATGCAGTAAAAGAGAGCAGGAGCGAGAGAGTAGGATTGTATTGGAATGAACAAGGGGGTTTTGCTTGCCTGGCACTTCTGAAGATAACATTGAGTCTTCATCAGTGTCAACGATCACATCATCGGTATCATGTCTATCGAGAGGGGACAAATACCGGCAACACAGAAGGGAACACAATCAATGCAATGCACAATATGATGCATGATCATGACATGGCAAAATGAATGTGTGTTGGGCTAATGCAACTAAAACCAGATTAAATGAAGTTGGTTTGAATACAATATTCAAATTCAAACTCCATATGTGATTATTTAGATGCCCTTTATTTGATTTGTGCTAAACAGCAGCTATAAGTTGTTCTAACATGCATGAAAATGGTACAGATGGATTCCTTGAATTTTTCTGATAATTTTTCATATATAAATTATTTAATTTGGAGTTACGGTTAATTTTCTATGAATTTTAGAAGTTTATATTCATTTTCTGGAATTTCAGAATTAAATTAAATCCAGAAAATGAGTTATGACATCAGCACTGCGTCATGCTTGCGTCAGCAAGTCAACAGGGCTGCCCCGGGTCAAATCTGACGTGTGGGGGCCACACGTCAGTGACACAGTGCTGGCTGGAGTCACAGACATGTGGGGCCGGTCAAAGGCCACGTCAGCGAGGTCAACGCCGACGCGTGGGGCCACTGCAATTAGATTAAACTTAATCTATTTTAGTTAGCCGGTTAGTTAGACCGTGGGGCCCGGCTGTCAGTGGCTCTGGGGGTTAGTTAGTGGGGTCATTAGCGCTAATGACGACGCCACGTCAGATACGCCGGCGATGAGTCGCCGGTGACCACAGAACACGGCGGGGCACGCCGGACTTGCGCTAGAGGCGTCAGTTTGGCGCGCTGAGGGCACCAGGGGATGGCCCTTGCTCCCGCGCATCCAGAGGACCGAGTGGGAGGTCGTGGGGTCG
>NW_021276727.1:0-1052 GCF_002162155.2 Triticum dicoccoides | reverse complement strand
CCCGGTTCACCGGAGTCCTGCTAGCCCAGTGCTACAGCCTGGATTCACTCGCTGATGACCGACACGTTCGATGCTGGGTCATGGATGCCTGTCCCTGTAAGTCTGTGCCACTTTGGGTTTACGACTAGTCATGTCAGCCCGGGCTCCTTATCATATGGATGCTAGCGACACTATCATATACGTGAGCCAAAAGGCGCAAACGGTCCCGGGCAAAGGTAAGGCGACACCCGTGGGGATACCGTGCGTGAGGCCGCAAAGTGATATGAGGTGCTACAGGCTAGATCGATGTGACATCGAGTCGGGGTCCTGACAGCGTTGGTATCAGAGCTTGACTGCCTGTAGGATTACCAAGCCAAACTGGTCGAAGTTGAGTCTAGAAATTCTTAGTTATATGTAGGGGAATTGATTGTGGGATGGAACGTAAGGCTCCTTTTACTCCTTATACCTCATGCCTTCTGATCTGAGTCATCTTATCTTTCCTACGGGGTTAAGGAACTAGGTCTTCTCATCTATCTATCAGGATCACGTGTTACTAATCCGTAGACTTATAAGATTGTTGATTCAAGCCTCAGTTTAGTTCCTACTATCTTCTGTATGTTAACTGTTGATCTCGAGACCTTGATATTGTGCTTCTGAGTGGTTATGCCACCATTTGTTGTGAATGTCTCAAATCCTTTCTGAGCATTTACAGCCGTTATGCTGTCCGAGTCGTCCCAGGTTTCTAAGTAGTCTGATGCAATTGCAAATCCTTTCTTCCCGTTTCAATGTTCCCATGGGCCAGATTAACCACACTAATCAGTGAGTTGAGGTACTTCGTTACCTTGACATATATGTTGGAGATATTATTATGACCCTAGGTGTCTTAGGGGATCATCTAGTAATTTAGCCATGATTTGTGTTTCCAGTGTGATGATTCTGGCCATCATTCTCGAAAGCATCCCGTGATGCTACTTAGTAGTAGGTATTCTATTCCTGGGTTCTTAAACCCGATATTCACCCTACTTACATCATGTTGATAGTGTTGCTAGTTCCTTTAGTATATTAGTAACCTT
>NW_021276726.1:0-1183 GCF_002162155.2 Triticum dicoccoides | reverse complement strand
TGAAGTAATTTTGTAAGGGCTCATTTGGCTTGCATGATTCTAAAAACGTGGGGATAGGGAAAACACCGGAATAGGATAGGAATGCACATGGTAAACAAAGCATTTGTAAACACATGATTTCTGTCAACTTGGGTGTTTGGTTCACAGGAATTGGAAGAGCAGAGGAATGCAAAGAAACATGGCCAAAATAAAGTGAAACCATATGAAAGCGTGAACAGTTAGAATGTTATTCTGCCACTAATGCACTTGGTCTTGTTTTCATGCATAGGATTTTGAAAAGTAGGTCTAGGTGGATGTTTTGCTTCATTCCTTTCAACAAAATGCATGAATAATTGAGTAGTAGAGTGCCATAGGAAAATTCCCTATTGCTTTGTTTTTCCGTTGAACCAAAATAGCCCTAATGGATTGACATGAATGTATAGTAATAAGTGATGCAACAAGTGTACAACCTCTTTGCCATAGCCGTGTCGACCTCAGCATCATTGGGTTGGTCGCTGAAGCACTTGAGGCAGAGGTGGCTGTCGGAGGTGTGGAGGAAGATCTGAGGAATCTGTAGACAGCGTCCAGGGCACTGCTATGTTGTGATGGATCTTCTGTCGTTGGAGCAGCTCCGGTGAGCGGTAAGATGTCAAGGCTGAAGCAGCACAAGACAGACATCCTCAAGTGGGATTCTAATAGTATCTCCAATAGATGATGTAAAATAGATGTAAAATTTACATCACCAAAAACCACCTGACTACAACAGATGAGGTAAAAACTGTTGACTCTGAACTTAACTGTTGAAACTAAAATTTACTGTGGAATCTGAATGTTACTGTTGAAACTAAACGCAATGGTAGCAGAGAGGCACTTGACATGTAGTTTAGGGAGGGCCTGCAGTTCATCTTCAACCTGCACCCCCTGAGCCGCCAGCCACCACCGGCCGCCTCGCCGCCCCCAACGCCGCCTCGCCGCCTCGAAACAACTCCCCACCACCGGTCCGCCGCCGCCTCGGCCAGCCCTCTAGGCCCCCGCCCCCACCCTGAAGCCTAAGATAGATAGTGGGGTACCTCTCCGGCGAGCCCCCCTCCCCGCTGCGGGTGGTTCTTCCTTAACTCCGGCAAGCCCCCCACCCCTTGAAAATCGACTGACCCAAAAGTCGATTCAATCGACTGAAGTGTAGCTAAATCGAAGCAAAGCAGCA
>NW_021276725.1:0-1173 GCF_002162155.2 Triticum dicoccoides | reverse complement strand
AAGGAGAGAGGGAGAGGTTGAGGAAGACTCCATCCAGCAGCAGCACAACGGCGTGGTGGTGATGGAGGAGCGTGGCAATCCTGCAGGGCTTCACCAAGCACCTACGGGAGAGGAGGAGGTGTCACGGGAGGGAGGGAGGCGCCAAGGGCTCAGGTATGGATGCCCTCCCTCCCCTCCACTATATATAGGGGCAGGGGAGAGGGGGGAGGCGCAGCCTTGCCCCCTCCTCCAAGGAAGGGGTGCGGCTAAGGAGGGGGGAGGAGTCCATCCTCCCCAAGGCACCTCGGAGGTGCCTTCCCCCTTTAGGACTCTCCCCTTTAGGGTTCCCTAGGCGCATGGGCCTCTTGGGGCTGGTGCCCTTGGCCCATGTAGGCCAAGGCGCACCCCCTACAGCCCATGTGGCCCCCGGGGCAGGTGGCCCCACCCGGTGGGCCCCCGGGACCCTTCCGGTGGTCCCGGTACAATACCGATGACCCCGAAACTTGTCCCGATGGCCGAAACAGGACTTCCTATATATAAATCTTTACCTCCGGACCATTCCGGAACTCCTCGTGACGTCCGGGATCTCATCCGGGACTCCGAACAACATTCGGTAACCACATACAAGCTTCCTTTATAACCCTAGCGTCATCGAACCTTAAGTGTGTAGACCCTACGGGTTCGGGAGACATGCAGACATGACTGAGACGTTCTCCGGTCAATAACCAACAGCGGGATCTGGATACCCATGTTAGCTCCCACATGTTCCACGATGATCTCATCGGATGAACCACGATGTCAAGGACTCAATCGATCCCGTATACAATTCCCTTTGTCTAGCGGTATGGTACTTGCCCGAGATTCGATCGTCGGTATACCGATACCTTGTTCAATCTTGTTACCGGCAAGTCTCTTTACTCGTTCCGTAACACATCATCCCGTGATCAACCCCTTGGTCACATTGTGCACATTATGATGATGTCCTACCGAGTGGGCCCAGAGATACCTCTCCGTTTACACGGAGTGACAAATCCCAATCTCGATTCGTGCCAACCCAACAGACACTTTCAGAGATACCCGTAGTGTACCTTTATAGCCACCCAGTTACGTTGTGACGTTTGGCACACCCAAAGCACTCCTACGGTATCCGGGAGTTGCACAATCTCATGGTCTAAGGAAATGATACTTGACATT
>NW_021276724.1:0-545 GCF_002162155.2 Triticum dicoccoides | reverse complement strand
ACCTTGGAGTTCGACAACCATGGAAATCGCTCTGGGACCCCAAAACCGTGAGTAATAGTCCATGAAACAGGCCAGAATCGGCTAAAACTACGAATGTTGATGACAGACACGTAAACGCACCCGGGGTTCGACAATAATGGAAATCACTCCGGGACCCCAAAACAGTTAGCAATTGTTCATGAAACGGGCAAGAATCGGCCAAAACTTCGGGTGTTGATGACCAACACGTAAGCATACCTTAGAGTTCAACAACCATGGAAATCGCTTTGGGACCCCAAAACGGTGAGTAATAGTCCATGAAACGCACCCCGGGGTTCATCAATCGTGGAAATCGCTATGGGTCCCCAAAACGCTGAGTAATAATGCACGAAACCGCGGGTAATAGTCCATGAAACGAGAATCGCTTTGGGACCCCAAAACGGTGAGTAATAGTCCATGAAACGACAATCGCTTTGGGACCCCAAAACGGTGAGTAATAGTGCATGAAACGGGCCAGAATCAGCCAAAACTGCGAGTGTTGATGACCAACACGTAAGCACACCTTG
>NW_021276723.1:0-1091 GCF_002162155.2 Triticum dicoccoides | reverse complement strand
GATTTTCAATTTCACGGTCATTTAGCTCTCTAAACAATTAGGTAAACGATCGAAAAACAACAAATGATGTCAGAACATGTTGGAAATTGATGACGTCTCTTTGAATGCTGCATACTGAACACAAAAGAGTTCCGGAGTTCAAATAAGTTTAAAAAACATTGAAGTGCCCGTGTAACAGATGAGTTCTCGTCTGAAACCCTGATACTCCGAAAGAGTTTGTCCAATTTGTACACGAAGTGCATCCAGTTTTAGCCGTGACCCTCTATTCTCTTTGGCACATGCTATGCGGGTGAAATGATGATACCATGCCAAGTTTCAACATTTTCAGAAGTCATTTTGTAGTGATTTTCAATTTCACGGTCATTTAGCTCTCTAAACAATTAAGTAAATGACCGAAAAACAACAAATGATGTCAGAACATGTTGGAAATTGATGACGTCGCTTTGAATGCTACATACTGAACACAAAAGAAGTCTGGAGTTCAAATAAGTTTAAAAACATTGAAGTGCCCTTGTAACAGATGAGTTCTCGTCCGAAACCCTGATACTCCGAAAGAGTTTGTCCAGTTTGTACACTAAGTATGTCCAAACTAGAAGTGACCCTCTCTACTCTTTCGCACATGCTATGCGGGTGAAATGATGATACCATGCCAAGTTTCAACATTTTCAGAAGTCATTTTCTAGTGATTTTCAATTTCATGGTCATTTAGCTCTCTAAACAATTAGGTAAATAACCAAAAAACAACAAATGATGTCAGAACATGTTGGAAATCGATGACGTCGCTTTGAATGCTGCATACTGAACACAAAAGAAGTCCGGAGTTCAACTAAGTTTAAAAAACATTGAAGTGCCCGTGTAACAGATGAGTTCTCGTCCGAAACCCTGATACTCCGAAAGAGTTTGTCCAGTTTGTACACAAGTGCGTCCAAACTAGAAGTGACCCTCTCTACTCTTTCGCACATGCTATGCGGGTGAAATGTTGATACCATGCCAAGTTTCAACATTTTCAGAAGTCATTTTGTAGTGATTTTCAATTTCACGGTCATTTCACTCTCTAAACAATTAGGTAAATGACCGAAAAACAACAAATG
>NW_021276722.1:0-1218 GCF_002162155.2 Triticum dicoccoides | reverse complement strand
GTATGGTTTCCTACCTCGTGCACCTATTGATTTGTTGCCTCTTCCATCTTCGGAGAAGGTTAATTTTGATGCTAAACAACGTGCTGAATTGATTTTAAAAATGCATGAGTTAACTAAGGAAAACATTGAGCGTATGAATGCTAAATATAAACTTGCTGGAGATAAGGGTAGAAAACATGTTGTGTTTGCACCTGGAGATCTTGTTTGGTTACATTTGCGTAAGGATAGATTTCCTGATTTGCGCAAATCAAAGCTAATGCCACGTGCTGATGGTCCCTTTAAGGTGTTAGAGAAAATAAATGATAATGCATATAAACTTGAGCTGCCTGCAGATTTTGGGGTTAGTGCCACTTTTAACATTGCAGATTTGAAGCATTATGTGGGTGAGGAAGATGAACTTCCGTCGAGGACGACTTCATTTCAAGAAGGGGAGGATGATGAGGACATCAATACAATTGTTACACCCACAGCCCCTGCTGCTATACATACTGGACCAATTACTAGAGCTCGTGCACGCCAACTAAATTACCAGGTACTTTCGTTTCTTGGTAATGATTCTAATGTTCATGAGAATATGATGCTGCCTAAATTGGATACATTTGTTTTGCTTACAAATGAAGGGCCTAGCTTGGAGAAGGATGAACATTGGAGCAAGAACAAGCATGGAGATGATGGCATGCGCAAGGGGAACAAGAACGGAGTTACAAGTGATGATTTCAGGACTTTGAAGCCACCATAATGTGTGCATGAACCTTGGACGAAATATACAAGATGCCACTTCATAAATTTCGTCCCGAGGCTATTTTAGGTGCTGCGTCACCTTATTATTGGGCCAGGCCCATGTAATTTCGAAATACATAAGTATAGGCTATTTTTAGAGTCCGTATGTGTGGGGAAACAAGAGATAGGGTTGATTTCGGACCCCTCCACCAAGGGCCACGAAATCCCCCCCCTCTTCCTCCATATATACAGCCCTTAGGGCATCGTTTAGACTTTGGGTTTTGTTTAGATTAAAAGTTCGCCATAGCTGCAACTTCGCGTACTTCGTTTGTGTTCAACGACCAGACAAAGGCGTCACAGAACCCCACCTTGATCAATAAAGCTTTCATCTTATATTCGCAATATCCAGATTGCAATCTCAGTTTCTTGCTTGTTCTTCGTTTGCTCGCAGGAAACAGACCCTCGTGGTCAGGTTGATCGTGCTCTGGCGTGGTCAAT
>NW_021276721.1:0-1149 GCF_002162155.2 Triticum dicoccoides | reverse complement strand
AACTCCTGGACAGAGGACTAGGGTGAATAAGAAGTCGAGCGGGGTCATATTTCAGGGCCCAATGTATGGTAGTAGCTGAATCATGGATCACAAACACAGAACTCAGTTCCTGAGGACGGCTGCAATGAGACAACCCACCATGTACTCCTACATGGCCTCTCACCGCTACCTTTACCAAAACGTGTTCACACACTTAGCTCACACACAGTAGGACATGTTCACACGCCTCTGATTCATCCCCGATGAATCAGACCTGACTCAACTCTAAGTAGTAGCAGGCATGACAAACAAGCAAGAATGAGTAGGCACAACAGGGCTCAAACAACTCCTACTCATGCTAGTGGGTTTCATCTATTTACTGTGGCAATGACAGGTCATGCAAAGGATAAAGGGGTTCAGCTACCGCAGAAAGTAACAGATGAATCGGTGTTGTCCTAATGCAGTAAAAGAGAGCAGGAGCGAGAGAGTAGGATTGTATCAGAATGAACAAGGGGGTTTTGCTTGCCTGGCACTTCTGAAGATAACATAGCTCTTCATCGGTGTCATCGATCACAGCGTCGGAGCAGGGTCTACCGAGAGGGGACAATTACCGGCAAACACAGAAGAAACACGATCAATGCAATGCACAATATGATGCATGCTATGACATGGCAACATGAATGTGTTTTGGGCTAATGCACCTAGCCATGATTTAAATGAAGTTGGTTTGAATACAAGATTCAAATTCAAACTCCATATGTGATTATTTAAATGCCCTTTATATGATTTGTGCTAAACAGCAGCTATAAGTTGTTCTAACATGCATGAAAATGGTACAGATGGATTCCTTGAATTTTTCTGATAATTTTTCATATATAAATTATTTCATTTGGAGTTACGGTTGAATTTCTATGATTTTTAGAAGTTTATACTATTTTCTGGAATTTCCTGAATAAAAATAAATCCAGAAAATACTTATTGCGTCAGCATTGCGTCACTATGACGTCAGCAGGTCAACAGACGCTGCTGCTGGTCAAACCTGACCAGTGGGGCCCACTGGTCAGTGACTCAGGTCTGGATTGAGTGAATGACAGGTGGGACCGGTCAACGATGACTGGGCCAGAGTCAAAGCTGACACGTGGGGTCCATGGCACTAACACTAATTTAACA
>NW_021276720.1:0-1938 GCF_002162155.2 Triticum dicoccoides | reverse complement strand
AGAAGCTGCGCAGCGCCGGATACCTGTCCAGCGACATCGCGCACCGGCTGCCCGACGAGGGGCAGCTCATCCCCACCCCCAGGCCCCATGAGAGGGTCGTATTCCTTCCCGACTTCCTCCGCGGACTGGGCTTCCCACTCCACCCCTTCGTCCGGGGGCTCATGTACTACTACGGCCTGGATTTCCACGATCTGGCCCCAAATTTCATCCTCAATATCTCGGCGTTTATCGTCGTGTGCGAGGCCTTCCTCTGCATCCAGCCCCACTCCGGCTTGTGGCTAAAGACCTTCAATGTCAAGCCGAAGGTTGTGAAGGGCAGCCAAGCGGAGTGCGGAGGCGCCATGGTGGGCAAAATGCCCAACGTCACTTGGCTCGAGGGTGCCTTCGTGGAATCCATCAAAGGGTGGCAATCGGGGTGGTTCTACATCAACGAGCCGCATGACCCTAAATGGGCAGCGGCCCCCGAATTCAGATCTGGCATCCCCATGCAGCTCACCTCCTGGAAAGAGAAGGGCTTGCTATGGGGTAGTTCGGAAGAGTTGACCGAACTCCAGTCCTGTCTCCAGACCCTGGTGAACAAGAAGCTTAAGCTTGTCAACGTGATCCAGGTCATGCTCATCCGCCGGATTCTCCCCTGCCAGCAACGGGCCTTCAATTTGTGGGAGTTTGATCCGGCACAGCACCGGACCCTGTGCGGGCTCTTCGACACGACGTACGAAGCTGTCTGGAGGGTGCTGTTCAAGGGCGCCGAAGCTCCCGCATCCGCAACCGAAGATCGCGGATTCAGCACGCAGCGCCCGGCTGGCGAGGTAAGCTATGTTATCCTTTATGGGACACTCATTTTTTCATAGTTTGACTCTATGTGGGATCTAAACTCCCAATACCTTTAACAGGACTGGCAGAAGACGTCCGGACAGGTTAACTGTCCGGCTCCCCTTCTAGAAGACCCAGCGGACGCCCGTTTGACAGGGCTGCTGGTCCCGGCACTTTACGTAGTGCCGGAGAAGAAGGCCAAGAAGAAGGCCACGGGAACCCGAAGGAGTTCCCGGCGTCAGGTGATATCGGACTCATCGTCCGATGACTCCGAGGCGGACTCCTCCCACGAAGACGAGGAGGAGAAGAAAGAGGCCTCTCCCCCAGCGGGGGGAGAGAAGAAGAGGAAGGCCTCCCCAACGAGGGAGGGCGAAGGGTCCAAGAAGGGAAGGACCCTTCCCCCGGACTGCTCCGCCAACATTGGCGACGGCAACGAGGAGTGGCCCTCAAGGGCCAAGCCCCTGGCGAGATCGTAAGTATCCGGACTCCTAGATAATTTATAATTTTTCTTTTTGCCACACGGCGTCTTTCTAATGCCGCATACAACCTGTAGTCCAGCCAAGGACGATCTTCCTGCTTCGTCGAGCGGGTCCTTGGGCACGTCGGATATGGATTCTCTTACGACCGCCTCAACCTCCTGTGACGCTGACGACGCCGAGGTGGGAACCCGGGAAGGGACCCGCCAGGAGGAGGAGGCCCCGGAGGTGCCGCAAGGCAACCTCCCGGACTCTGCACCGGATTCCGCAATGGAACCTGCAGTGGTTCCGGAGTCCGGCGAGCGGCCCCTTCGTAAGAAGGGCAAGACTGTGACACCAGCGGCCTCTGTCCAACCGGAGGCGCCGGATAACTTGCTAGAGGCGCTCAACGGCGCTTCCATCAAAGAAGAACACCGCACTGTTATGAGTGCGGTGATTCAGAAGGTTCAGCTCGCCAAGAGCGGGCTGACCGAAGCCTGCAGCAGCCTTCTAACAGGCTTTGAGGTAAGAATTTTAAGATATGTAATATAATACCGCATAGACGGTAGCCCCTGATGCTCGGTTCGGTGTTCGGAAAGAAAAGTCGGACTGAGGATCTAAAAAGATATATGCAGGAGTTTTAAAAAATATGTCAACATGGGATTGCAGG
>NW_021276719.1:0-1688 GCF_002162155.2 Triticum dicoccoides | reverse complement strand
CGCTTCGGTCGACTTCACAGCTTTTGCGGCCGCGGCCTTCGTGGCCTTCCCCTTCCCGGGCTTCGGAGGCATGGCGGAGGCGGTGGGGGAGATCGACGGCGCTGGTGGTGGCGACGGCGATGGGAGCGGAGCGCTGCTCTCTTTCGACTTTGGAAGCGGAAGAGGGCGGCGGAGGTTTCTGAGATTGCAGCAGCAAATGGCGAAGATAGGGGAAATACCCCTGTTTCCCCTGCTTATAAGGAGAAAGGGGCGGACGTTGCACTCTCTCCGAATAAAGAACCACCCACGATCTCCCCCACGACGTCGTGATTGACGCGTGCCGTTGCGGGGGGTGCGGTGGATACGGAGCGAGATTTGGTGTGGACCCAGGCCGCGCGTGCCCGTGCACTGTTTTGGGCCTGGCCCATCAGCGCTCGGCACCGTGTATGGCCCAGGCCCGGGGGCTCTTGTCGGTGTACTAGAGTAGGGGTACCCTAGTATCCCGAACTCGTGCACGGGCAGTTGCAGCACCCCACGGCAAGGCTTGCCAGGTGACCGCCAAGACCCTCCGTGGTTCCCTTGAAGACCATTCAAGAACAAAGTACACAAACCAAGGCCCCGGCAAGAGGATCTTGCCGGGAAGAGCCAAGGCCCCGGCAAGAGGAGCTTGCCGGGAAGGCCAACCAAGGCCCCGGCAAGAGGATCTTGCCGGGAAGAGACAAGACCCCGGCAAGAGGAGCTTGCCGGGAAGGCCACTCAAGGCATACCAAGAAAGCTTGCCGCGACGCGCCCTGCGTCCCGGCAAGATCCGGCGAGCGACAAGCTTCCGGACGCGACAAGACGACGGCCGCGGCAAGGAGCTTGCCGCGGGAAACCCCCACTTTGTGCCCGCGCTCCAGCACACCTGCTAACGTGTCGCTCTAGGACTCTCCCAAGCACACGTGGCAGGAGGCCGTGCAGCTAGGGGTACGTGGTGGCAAGCGGAGATGAAGAGAAGCCCATCGTGGCAAACGGTGGCGCTCCTAACGGTCACCTCTTGCACTGTTTAGGAGACTCAGACAGGCATTTAATGCCCTTGTCCCCTGCCGTCAGAGTTAGGTAGGGTGCACTGTATCCACAGTAGCGGTAGCTGAAACTACCACATCCTTTTCCATTTTTACCCTTCTAGTCTATGTTGCCACCTGTGGGTGACCCCTTGAGAGTATAAAAGGAGTCCCAAGCGCAACGTAGAAGAGGGGAGGGGGGGGCGGTTCAGCTCATTCGAAACACCAGAAACACTCCCACGCTCAGTCTGATAGCGTCAATCGCTCCTGAGCAAAGATTCAATACACACAAACAAGCAGCAGTAGGGTTTTACGCATCCATGCGGCCCGAAGCTGGGTAAAACTGCTCGCGTGTACCGCCTCGATCCGCTCTTTGTGCGACCTCCGCCCTCACCGAATCGAAAGGGGCTCGGTCCGCCGATCCCCATAGGTGTTCGTGGATCAGTTTCCCCGACATCTTTGGCGCGCCAGGTAGGGGTGTGCTTCGGCGGCAGCTGTTCCGTCCACGTCAAGGCTCAGCTGTTCTTCATCGTCATGGCTCCTAAGAAGCGGGCGAGCAAAAGAACGGCGCCAGTGCGGCAACAGAAAAGCTAAGTCGTGCGAAACTTTAGATATTTCCTTTCTATATAAAGATATCTGCCAACTGGAGCTGCTTGCGAGGCGACG
>NW_021276718.1:0-1136 GCF_002162155.2 Triticum dicoccoides | reverse complement strand
CCGAGCACATGTCGTGTGCAGACGCTAAGTGGTGGAAACATGTATGAAGAAGTACACCCCTGCAGGGTTAACCTAATCTATTCGAATAGCCGTGTCCGCGGAAAAGGACTTCTGGGTTGCTTATATCAGTTCATAGACAAGTGAAAGTGGATACTTTAAAATGCGCAAGATAAGCGTGAGTGCTGTGGATGGCGTTCTCGTAGGGAGACGGGAGCGGATCCATAGTGGTGTATTGATATGGTGAATATGTGGACTCGTGTGCGCCACCTCAAAAAAGTTACTCGCAGTCGTAGTTCAGGATAGCCACCGAGTCAAAGCTGGCTTGCTGCAGTTAAACCCCACCATCCCTTTGTTGAAAATGATGCATATGTAGTTAGTTCTGATGTAAGTCTTGCTGGGTACATTTGTACTCACGTTTGCCTATTTTATGTTTTTGCAGAGAGACTTCAGTCTCACTAGTAGTTCCACGTGGACTTTGACATTTAGCTTGATACCTCAGCTACGATCTTGTGCCCTCGGCAGGATCTGATAGATAGTCAGGCTTCTCAGCCTTTTTCATTTATAGATGTCTGTACCCAGACATGATAGCTTCCGCTTGTGCTTTGACTTGTATGCTCTGAGTGTTGGGTCATGAGACCCATGTTTGTAATATCTCGCTCCTCGGAGCCTATTAATTAAATACTTGAGTTGTAGAGTCATGTTGTGATGCCATGTTGTATTTGCACATATCGAGCATAATGTGTGTATGTTATTGAAATGCTTGGTATGTGTGGGATCTGACCTTCTAGTTGTTTATCTTTAGTAGCCTCTCTTACCGGGAAATGTCTCCTAGTGTTTCCACCGAGCCATGGTAGCTTGCTACTGCTCCGGAACACTTAGGTTGGCCGGCATGTGTCCTTCTTCGTTCCTGTGTCTGTCCCTTCGGGGAAATGTCACGCGATGAATACCGGAGTCCTGTTAGCCCGCTACAGCCCGGTTCACCGGAGTCCTGCTAGCCCAGTGCTACAGCCTGGATTCACTCGCTGATGACCGACACGTTCGATGCTGGGTCATGGATGCCTGTCCCTGTAAGTCTGTGCCACTTTGGGTTTACGACTAGCCATGTCAGCCCGGGCTCCTTATCATATGGATGCTAG
>NW_021276717.1:0-1181 GCF_002162155.2 Triticum dicoccoides | reverse complement strand
ATGCGGTAGGTACGTGGCACGGTGTACCGGATGCCCGTTTGGTATCTCGGGAACCCTGTTCACATCGTTTGGGGCTGTGAGCGAAACTCCGGCCGGATCTCCTCATGGATGGAACCCGAATAGGCGATAAACCTGGACTAGAGACTTGAGTGTTTAGGTAGGTCGTGGTCTACACCCACGTCGGCTTTCGCTTGAAGTCTGCCGAGCACATGTCGTGTGCAGACGCTAAGTGGTGGAAACATGTATGAAGAAGTACACCCCTGCAGGGTTAACATCATCTATTCGAATAGCCGTGTCCGCGGAAAAGGACTTCTGGGTTGCTTATATCAGTTCATAGACAAGTGAAAGTGGATACTTTAAAATGCGCAAGATAAGCATGAGTGCTATGGATGGCGTTCTCGTAGGGAGACGGGAGCGGATCCATAGTGGTGTATTGATATGGTGAATATGTGGACTCGTGTGCGCCACCTCAAAGAAGTTACTCGCAGTCGTAGTTCAGGATAGCCACCGAGTCAAAGCTGGCTTGCTGCAGTTAAACCCCACCATCCCTTTGTTGATAATGATGCATATGTAGATAGTTCTGATGTAAGTCTTGCTGGGTACATTTGTACTCACGTTTGCCTATTTTATGTTTTGCAGAGAGACTTCAGTCTCACTAGTAGTTCCACGTGGACTTTGACGTTTAGCTTGTTACCTCAGCTACGATCTTGTGCCCTCGGCAGGATCTGATAGATAGTCAGGCTTCTCGGCCTTTTTCATTTATAGATGTCTGTACCCAGACATGATAGCTTCCGCTTGTGCTTTGATTCGTATGCTCTGAATGTTGGGTCATGAGACCCATGTTTGTAATATCTCGCTCCTCGGAGCCTAATGAGTAAAATACTTGAGTCGTAGAGTCATGTTGTGATGCCATGTTGTATTTGCACATATCGAGCATATTGTGTGTATGTTATTGAAATGCTTGGTATGTGTGGGATCTGACCATCTAGTTGTTTATCTTTAGTAGCCTCTCTTACCGGGAAATGTCTCCTAGTGTTTCCACCGAGCCATGGTAGCTTGCTACTGCTCCGGAACACTTAGGCTGGCCGGCATGTGTCCTTCTTCGTTCCTGTGTCTGTCCCTTCGGGGAAATGTCACGCGATGAATACCGGAGTCCTGTTAGCCTGCTACAGCCCGGTTCA
>NW_021276716.1:0-2320 GCF_002162155.2 Triticum dicoccoides | reverse complement strand
GGATAGTTAAAGTCGATCTAGGTATATGTTGGGAGATCGATCGGTATACATGCATGTGTGTGTTAGAAGCAAATGAGGCACGAGGAGAAGGATATAGAGAGAGGGATGCATGTAGGAGGTGGTACGAGAGGCATACTATATCGAGGGGGAGGAGTGTGCGAGTATGAGAATGATGAAAAGAGTGGTGGGAGTGAGGCATGGACGGTGACAAGAGAAGAGGGGAAGCTTGTGTTTGTGCTAGGAACACCTGGCTAGAGAGGCATATCGATCGATGTGTGCCGTAAAGAAGGAGCTGGGGGGCCTACACACACCGTGGGTGAACGACCTAAAGTGAAAAGACGAATTTGCGCGATGGAGCTAGAGAATGCTGAGGGAGGGTGAGAGGGATGCGGGCGTGTGCACGCACAAGAGAAAGTTAGCGCTAGCTACAAAGATAAGAGGGTTGTGTGGGTGTAAAAGACGAATAGAGATCATATATACTTCATTATAAAAAGCGAATTCGGATATTTGAAGAATTTATCATAGTGTTTCAAACCGACAGATGTGTGAATATATATAACGGTGATACACATGGTGTGGTTATGAACATGGTATACTACATTTAATATGTTTTATCTCTACTCTTATAAAAATGGAGTTGTTGATGATGGTGTGCCTGCCATCCTGCATTATAGGCCGCCTGATTTATATCTGGCGGATAGCAAGGAAACTATGATGGTTGAAGTTGGCAACAATCATGATTGTAGATTCTTATTGAAATAGAGAAACGAATTCAAATTTAGTTCGAATTGCAGCGGTAGTATAGACGTTTGGAATGCACTAAAATGTTGGTATGAGTAGGTTACATGCATTATATAGCAAGCGAAAAAATTTAATCGTACATTACATGGATTCATACGCCCTCCTTCCATCTATATAGGGCGTAATGAGATTTTTAAGACCGCCTTTGACTATTGACAAGATTAATAGTGCATGACATGCACAATGTGAAAATTATATCATTGAAAGAACCTTTCACAGACGAATTGAACGGTGTGCTTTGTGTAAGTTCCATGTCATATATCATTGCTCTAATATTTGGTCAAAGTTAGCATCGAAAAACGCATTAGGCCCTATATAGATGGAAGGAGGGAGTAGCTTTGAATAGCATTTGTATAGTAAAACGGGGCAAGACTCTCTCTTTGTGTGGTGTGAATAGTTTTATTTTTTTCGTTTTCTTTTTGGTTGATGGAAGTGCGAATTGATTTGGTACGTACAAGTACAATATTACTACACGTTAGGCTTGTCCCTAAAATTCAACCCGCATCTTGTTATATCTCGAAAATTCAGATATCGTGCTCCCAAAACTGGCGCCTTCACAACCCGCGCCTTGCTATCCCGAAATTACAACACGCGCAAAAACTCCCTCCAACTGCCAAATCCCGACACGTGAAATCCCCCTTCTAACCCAGAGCCAAAAGGGCCAGTAGTTCAAATCGGTGGGGGGGTACTTTTGTAACACACCCTACATTTTGGACAAGCGCGTTCCTAAGTCATGCTTCACCCCCTCACATCACCCCCTTTTCGCCATTCGAAATCCCAGGCTGCCATAACCTCTCCGCTCCATCCGCGAAACCCCACCCTCCTCCGTCCGCCATGTCACCGCTGCCCAGCCGGAGCCTCTTCCCCGACAACGTCATCCAGCGCAACAGCTCGACGTCCCTCTCCGTCCACCTCCCCGGATGAGGATCCGTCGTCCATCTCGCCGTCCCGCCGGTTCAGCCGCCCTGTCCTCCACCTCGAAGGAGCTGCTCCGATGATCGCCTTGTCTATCACGGCTGCTCCATCCCCACAGCGCCGCCTTAGCCTGCTCCACCGGAACTACAACATCCTCACCGACTCCTCGGACGAAGCCGAGGCCTACTCGGCGCCACCAAAGAGGTTGTACACTCATCGCATCGCACCTTCTCCTTAACTCGACCTCCCGGCGCCGACGGTGCTCCATCCCGCACCCCCATGGAGCGGCTACCTTGAAGCTGGCGCCGCGAGCGACATCTCCACGGCGGCTCTCCCCCAGTGCAAGGCCCCTTCGGCGGCAGCGTCCATACCAGCCGGATCTGCTGCTGCTGCTCCGGCTCTTGCTCGGTCGCTCGCATAGCTGCTGCTGCTGCTCACCCCCTTGCTCGTGCTGCTGCACTGCTCCGATTAAGCCACACTTCAGTCGACTGAATCGACTTTTGGGTCAGTCAATTTTCAGGGGTTGGGGGGGGGCTCGCCGGAGTTAAGGAAGAACCACCCGCAGCGGGGATGGGGGCTCGCCGGAGAGGTACCCCACTATCTA
>NW_021276715.1:0-1679 GCF_002162155.2 Triticum dicoccoides | reverse complement strand
ACAACCAAAACTGATTGTATGGCAATTTCTGAGCGCAAGACACCCTAAGATTCTATTCAAACCGTTTGCATATATCTATACACTATTGTACATACTCCAAATTAGAAATAATTAAGTACTTTTTAATAATTAAATAAGTCATTGGTCGCTCAATTAATGACATGACCATACAACATGGGAAAGGGAGTGATGCTCATGCATGACCAACCAAAAGGAAAATATGAATTAAGGCAATCAACAAATGCTTTGACACAACAACTTGTTGTTACTACTTAATCACTCTCAAGTAGTAGTACACTTATATACTCCCTCCGTCCTGAAAAACATGTCGCGATGACATTTTACAAAAAAACCGAGGCTAGCTTGCAAAATACCAGAATTTGGAAAATATATGCTTTTCAACAGTTGTGCACTCAATGTCTCCGGGTTCTGTAGTAACCTCCAGGCTTGCCTCGGAAGCATAGCAGGATTAAACAACTCGAAATCCTTGAACCCTAAGCCCCCCATACCTTTTGGTTGAGTCATAGTCTGCCAGGAGACCCAATGAGGTTTGCGCTTCCCCTCTTTGCCTCCCCCCCACCAGAACTTCTTTATCAACATATTAAGGTGTTCACAAAGACCTCTGGGGAGTTTGAAGCAGGACATAGAATAAACCGACACTGCCTGAGCTATAGCTTTGATCATGACTTCTTTACCCGTTGTTGACATAGTGTTTGCAATCCAGCCATGTACCTTGCTCCATAAACGGTCCTTTAAATATTTGAAAGCCCCGTTTTTTGAGTTACCAATATCAGACGACATTCCCAAATATTTCTCATTCAGTGTTTCATTTGGGACAGTAAGCAAATCTTTAATCTCCACTCTTACATTATCCGGTACTCCTTTGCTGAAGAAAATTGATGATTTCGAGAAATTTATACGTTGACCAGTTGCTTGACAATAAATATTCAGAACCTGGTTCACCTCATTAGCACCCACACCGCTTGCCTTGAAAAATAGCAGGCTGTCATCAGCGAATAAAAGATGATTCACAGATGGAGCTGAGGAAGCTAGCTGCAAACCACTCAGGTTGGATGACTCACTTCTGGATTTAAGGAGACACGAAAGGCCCTTTGCTGCTAACAAGAACAAGTATGGGGATATTGGGTGCACCCCCCCCCCCCCGCCTTATTCCACGAGTTGGCTCAAACTCCTGCAATTTCTTACCATTGAACATAACGGAGAACTTCACTGTGGTCACTAAGTTCATTACTATGTCAACCCACCTCTCAGTGAAGCCTAACTTAAGAATTATTGCTCTCAAATATTCCCACTCAACCCTGTCATATGCTTTCGCCATGTCAAGCTTCAACGCGCACGATTGATGCTTTTTCACCTTGTTTCACTTCACAAAATGCAGACATTCATATGCAGTTATAATATTGTCGGTGATCAATATGCATGGGACAAATGCTGATTGCTCTTCAGAAATAATGTCAGGTAGCACTAGCTTGAGGCGGTTGGATATTACTTTCGAAGCTATTTTGTACAAGACATTGCATAGACTGATCGGTCGGAACTGGGATAATAGGGTGGGATTTTTTACCTTGGGAACTAAAACTAACACGGTCTCATTGATACACTCGGCCGTCTCCGTACCTTCGACGATTTTTAGAACCACATTGGTAACATCATCCCCA
>NW_021276714.1:0-680 GCF_002162155.2 Triticum dicoccoides | reverse complement strand
TGCAAACTATCCTTCGTTCTTATCTAGTTTTAATATTTGAAATTTGCTATATTTGAAGATATGTGTGCTAACTATCCTTGGTTCTTATCAAGTTTTAGTATTTGAAATTTGCAATATTTGAGGAGATGTGTGCTAACTATCCTTGGTTCTTATCAGGTTTTAATATTTGAAATTTGCTATATTTGAATAGATGTGTGCTAACTATCCTTGGTTCTTATCAAGTTTTAATATTTGAAATTTGCAATATTTGAAGAGATGTGTGCTAACTATCCTTGGTTCTTATCAAGTTTTAATATTTGAAATTTGCAATATTTGAGGAGATGTGTGCTAACTATCCTTGGTTCTTATCAAGTTTTAATATTTGAAATTTTCTATATTTGAAGAGATGTGTGCTAACTATCCTTGGTTCTTATCAAGTTTTAATATTTGAAATTTTCTATATTTGAAGAGATATGTGCTAACTATCCTCGGTTCTTATCAAGTTTTAATATTTGAAATTTGCAATATTTGAAGAGATGTGTGCTAACTATCCTTGGTTCTTATCAAGTTTTAATATTTGAAATTTGCAATATTTGAGGAGATGTGTGCTAACTATCCTTGGTTCTTATCAAGTTTTAATACTTGAAATTTGCAATATTTGAAGAGATGTGTGCTAACTATCCTTGGTTCTTATCAAGTTT
>NW_021276713.1:0-934 GCF_002162155.2 Triticum dicoccoides | reverse complement strand
AAACGGTGGAGCTGTCAGTTGGTGCAGTTCTAAACAAAGCGTCGTAGCGGGATCTACATGTGAAGCGGAATACATAGCTGCTTCGGAAGCAGCAAATGAAGGAGTCTGGATGAAGGAGTTCATATCCGATCTAGGTGTCATACCTAGTGCATCGGGTCCAATGAAAATCTTTTGTGACAATACTGGTGCAATTGCCTTGGCAAAGGAATCCAGATTTCACAAAAGGACCAAACACATCAAGAGACACTTCAACTCCATCCGGGATCTAGTCCAGGTGGGAGACATAGAGATTTGCAAGATACATACGGATCTGAATGTTGCAGACCCGTTGACTAAGCCTCTTCCACGAGCAAAACATGATCAGCACCAAAGCTCCATGGGTGTTAGATTCATTACAGTGTAATCTAGATTATTGACTCTAGTGCAAGTGGGAGACTGAAGGAAATATGCCCTAGAGGCAATAATAAAGCTATTATTTATTTCCTTATAATCATGATAAATGTTTATTATTCATGCTAGAATTGTATTTACCGGAAACATAATACATGTGTGAATACATAGACAAACAAGAGTGTCACTAGTATGCCTCTACTTGACTAGCTCGTTAATCAAAGATGGTTATGTTTCCTAACCATGAACAATGAGTTGTTATTTGATTAACGAGGTCACATCATTAGTAGAATGATCTGATTGACATGACCCATTCCATTAGCTTAGCACCCGATCGTTTAGTATGTTGCTATTGCTTTCTTCATGACTTATACATGTTCCTATGACTATGAGATTATGCAACTCCCGTTTACCGGAGGAACACTTTGGGTACTACCAAACGTCACAACGTAACTGGGTGATTATAAAGGAGTACTATAGGTGTCTCCAATGGTCGATGTTGGGTTGGCGTATTTCGAGATTAGGATTTGTCACTCCGATTGTC
>NW_021276712.1:0-1820 GCF_002162155.2 Triticum dicoccoides | reverse complement strand
TGTTTTCCTCTTCAGTTGGTGTAGGCATCACAGGAACATTTTCCTGAGCTGCACTACTATCCCGTTCAAGAGGTAGTACTTCATCGAGTTCTACTTTCCTCCCACTTACTTCTTTCGAGAGAAACTCTTTTTCCAGAAAGGATCCGTTCTTGGCAACAAAGATCTTGCCTTTGGATCTTAAGTAGAAGGTATACCCAATGGTTTCTTTAGGGTATCCTATGAAGACGCATTTTTCCGACTTGGGTTCGAGCTTTTCAGGTTGAAGTTTCTTGACATAAGCATCGCATCCCCAAACTTTTAGAAACGACAGCTTAGGTTTCTTCCCAAACCATAATTCATACGGTGTCGTCACAACGGATTTAGACGGTGCCCTATTTAAAGTGAATGTAGCTGTCTCTAGAGCGTATCCCCAAAATGATAGCGGTAAATCGGTAAGAGACATCATAGATCGCACCATATCCAATAGAGTGCGATTACGACGTTCGGACACACAGTTACATTGAGGTGTTCCAGGCAGCATGAGTTGTGAAACGATTCCACATTTTCTTAAGTGTGTACCAAATTCGTGACTTAAATATTCTCCTCCACGATCCGGTCGTAAGAATTTTATCTTTCGGTCACGTTGATTCTCTACTTCATTCTGAAATTCCTTGAACTTTTCAAAGGTCTCAGACTTGTGTTTCATCAAGTAGACATACCCATATCTACTCAAGTCATCAGTGAGAGTGAGAACATAACGATATCCTCCACGAGCCTCAACGCTCATTGGACCGCACACATCGGTATGTATGATTTCCAACAAGTTGGTTGCTCGCTCCATTGTTCCGGAGAATGGGGTCTTGGTCATTTTTCCCATGAGGCATGGTTCGCATGTGTCAAATGATTCATAACCGAGAGACTCTAAAAGACCATCAGCATGGAGCTTCTTCATGCGCTTGACACCAATGTGACCAAGGCGGCAGTGCCACAAGTATGTGGGACTATCGTTATCAACTTTACATCTTTTGGTATTCTCGCTATGAATATGTGTAACATTACGTTCGAGATTCATTAAGAATAAACCATTGACCATTGGGGCATGACCATAAAACATATCTCTCATATAAATAGAACAACCATTATTCTCAGATTTAAATGAGTAGCCATCTCGTATTAAACGAGATCCAGATACAATGTTCATGCTCAAACTTGGCACTAAATAACAATTATTGAGGTTTAAAACTAATCCCGTAGGTAAATGTAGACGTAGCGTGCCGACGGCGATCACATCGACCTTGGAACCATTCCCGACGCGCATCATCACCTCGTCCTTCGCCAGTCTCCGCTTATTCCGCAGCTCCTGTTGTGAGTTACAAATGTGAGCAACGGCACCGGTATCAAATACCCAGGAGTTACTACGAGTACTGGTGAGGTACACATCAATTACATGTATATCAAATATACCTTTAGTGTTTCCGGCCTTCTTATCCGCTAAGTATTTGGGGCAGTTCCGCTTCCAGTGACCCTTCCCCTTGCAATAAAAGCACTCAGTTTCAGGCTTGGGTCCATTCTTTGACTTCTTCCCGGTAACTGGCTTAACGGGCGCGGCAACATCTTTGTCGTCCTTCTTGAAGTTCTTCTTACCCTTGCCCTTCTTGAACTTAGTGGTCTTATTGACCATCAACACTTGATGTTCTTTCTTGATTTCAACCTCTGCTGACTTCAGCATTGAAAATACTTCAGGAATGGTCTTTACCATCCCCTGCATATTGTAGTTCATCACAAAGCTCTTGTAGCTTGGTGGGAGCGACTGAAGGATTCTGTCAATGAACGCCTCATCC
>NW_021276711.1:0-1321 GCF_002162155.2 Triticum dicoccoides | reverse complement strand
CGTTAGTCATAGAAGTAGAAGTAGTCATTGGCGTGACAACTTCATGAAGACACGATGATGGAGATCATGATGATGGAGATCATGGTGTCAAGCCGGTGACAAGATGATCATGGAGCCCCGAAGATGGAGATCAATGGAGCTTTATGATATTGGCCATATCATGTCACAACTATATAATTGCATGTGATGTTTATTATGTTTATGCATCTTGTTTACTTAGGACGACGGTAGTAAATAAGATGATCCCTTACAAAATTTCAAGAAGTGTTCTCCCCTAACTGTGCACCGTTGCTATAGTTCGTCGCTTCTAAGCACCACGTGATGATCGGGTGTGATGGATTCTTACGTTCACATACAACGGGTGTAAGACAGTTTTACACAGCGAAAACACTTAGGGTTAACTTGACGAGCCTAGCATGCACAGACATGGCCTCGGAACACGGAGACCGAAAGGTCGAACACGAGTCGTATGGAAGATACGATCAACATGAAGATGTTCACCGACGATGACTAGTCTGTCTCACGTGATGATCGGACACGGGCTAGTCGACTCGGATCGTGTAACACTTAGATGACTAGAGGGATGTCTAATCTAAGTGGGAGTTCATAATTTGATTAGAACTTTATTATCATGAACTTAGTCTAAAACCTTTGCAAATATGTCTTGTAGATCAATGGCCAACGCTAATGTCAACATGAACTTCAACGCGTTCCTAGAGAAAACCAAGCTGAAAGATGATGGTAGCAACTATACGGACTGGGTCCGGAACCTGAGGATCATCCTCATAGCTGCCAGAAAGCAATATGTTCTAGAAGGACCGCTAGGTGACGCTCCCGTCCCAGAGAACCAAGACGTTATGAACGCTTGGCAAGCTCGTGCTGATGATTACTCCCTCGTTCAGTGCGGCATGCTTTACAACTTAGAACCGGGGCTCCAAAAGCGTTTTGAGCACCACGGAGCATATGAGATGTTCGAAGAGCTGAAACTAGTTTTCCAAGCTCATGCCCGGGTCGAGAGATATGATGTCTCTGACAAGTTCTACAGTTGTAAGATGGAGGAAAACAGTTCTGTCAGTGAGCACATCCTGAAGATGTCTGGGTTGCACAACCGTATGACCCAGCTGAACATAAACCTCCCAGATGAGGCGGTCATTGACAGAATCCTCCAGTCGCTCCCACCAAGCTACAAGAGCTTTGTGATGAACTACAACATGCAGGGGATGGTAAAGACCATTCCTGAAGTGTTCTCGATGCTGAAGTCAGCAGAGGCTGAAATCAAGAAAGAACATCAAGTGTTGATGGTCAATAAGACCACTAAGTT
>NW_021276710.1:0-1294 GCF_002162155.2 Triticum dicoccoides | reverse complement strand
GCTGATGATTACTCCCTCGTTCAGTGCGGCATGCTTTACAGCTTAGAACCGGGGCTCCAAAAGCATTTTGAGCAACACGGAGCATATGAGATGTTCGAGGAGCTGAAACTAGTTTTCCAAGCTCATGCCCGGGTCGAGAGATATGAAGTCTCCGACAAGTTCTATAGTTGTAAGATGGAGGAAAATAGTTCTGTCAGTGAGCACATACTCAAAATGTCTGGGTTGCACAACCGCCTGTCCTAGCTGGACATTAACCTCCCGGATGAGGCGTTCATTGACAGAATCCTTCAGTCGCTCCCACCAAGCTACAAGAGCTTTGTGATGAACTACAATATGCAGGGGATGGTAAAGACCATTCCTGAAGTATTTTCAATGCTGAAGTCAGCAGAGGTTGAAATCAAGAAAGAACATCAAGTGTTGATGGTCAATAAGACCACTAAGTTCAAGAAGGGCAAGGGTAAGAAGAACTTCAAGAAGGACGGCAAAGATGTTGCCGCGCCCGTTAAGACAGTTACCGGGAAGAAGTCAAAGAATGGACCCAAGCCTGAAACTGAGTGCTTTTATTGCAAGGGGAAGGGTCACTGGAAGCGGAACTGCCCCAAATACTTAGCGGATAAGAAGGCCGGAAACACTAAAGGTATATTTGATATACATGTAATTGATGTGTACCTCACCAGTACTCGTAGTAACTCCTGGGTATTTGATACCGGTGCCGTTGCTCACATTTGTAACTCACAACAGGAGCTGCGGAATAAGCGGAGACTGGCGAAGGACGAGGTGATGATGCGGGTCGGGAATGGTTCCAAGGTCGATGTGATCGCCGTCGGCACGCTACGTCTACATTTACCTACGGGATTAGTTTTAAACCTCAATAATTGTTATTTAGTGCCAAGTTTGAGCATGAACATTGTATCTGGATCTCGTTTAATACGAGATGGCTACTCATTTAAATCCGAGAATAATGGTTGTTCTATTTATATGAGAGATATGTTTTATGGTCATGCCCCAATGGTCAATGGTTCATTCTTAATGAATCTCGAACGTAATGTTACACATATTCATAGCGAGAATACCAAAAGATGTAAAGTTGATAACGATAGTCCCACATACTTGTGGCACTGCCGCCTTGGTCACATTGGTGTCAAGCGCATGAAGAAGCTCCATGCTGATGGTCTTTTAGAGTCTCTCGATTATGAATCATTTGACACATGCGAACCATGCCTCATGGGAAAAATGACCAAGACCCCGTTCTCCGGAACAATGGAGCGAGCAACCAACTTGTTGGAAATCATAC
>NW_021276709.1:0-1576 GCF_002162155.2 Triticum dicoccoides | reverse complement strand
ATGCAGGAGGTGGCCGGGGTGCGTGGCCGCGCGCGCCGGGCGCGTGCCCGTCCTCCTGGCAGGGAGGAAGACGACAGGGGAGGGAGTGGAGATGGGCTGGGCCAGCTGGGCCGCGCTGGAGGAGCTGGGCCAGGTAAGTGGGCTGAGGTGAGCGCCAGGTAGTCCTCTGCTCGGTTTTTTTTTTTTCTGTTCTGTTTATTTATTTAATTTATTTTGCCACTGTTTTTGAATTTAAAATAATTCAAACAATGCCAAAAACTCCTCTGAATATTTTATATTGCTAGATGGATTTTCCAAAAGCTTATAAAATATTTCAGGGGTATTTGAAATTATATTCTAATTATATGAATATAATTCAAATTCAAATAGCTAATGAATTAAATCCAAAGTCCCAAAAATAAATCCTTAAAAATGTTCAATATTTTTGGTTGGGACCAGAACCCTTACCAAAAATTATCAAACATTTAAGAAGAGCACTTTGGAGCAATGAATGAGATTTCTAGGGTTTTTGCCCCTCTTTTATTTAAGTTTTTGAGGCTTCCAAAATTCCTCAGTTCAAGTTTCAAAAATATAGACATGATGCACACATGAAGCTAGCCTAGAGCAATACCAGAAGCTAGGGATGTGACACTTTGCTAGTCTTGATACCCATGGTAATGGGATTGCTGAGTCCTCGTGGCTCACAGATTACTACAACAACAGTTGCAGGTACAGGTTGTGCGATGATCATGACACGAGAGCGATGCTTCCTTGCGTTGAGTTCTTCTTCTGCTTCTTCGATCAGGGGATAGGTTCCATGTCGGCAGCCTGGGCTAGCAGGGTGGATGTCGTTTGAGTTTCTGTTTATGTTTCATCCGTAGTCGGATGTTGCTCTTATGTATTGTGATGTTGTATTCATGTGGCATTGTATGCCTTATGTATGTATCCCCATCTATTATGTAATGTTGATGTAATGATATCCACCTTGCAAAAGCGTTTCAATATGCGATTCTATCCTTGGTGGGACCTTCGAGTCTCTTTTGGATAGTATCGCATATTGGGCGTGACAAGTTGGTATCAGAGCCTCGACCGACCCTAGGAGCCCCCTTGATTGATCGTGTAGTCTGGCCGTTGTCGAGTCTAGAAAAAAAACTGTTTTCGGAGTCTAGTTGTATCGGAGAGTAGGAATTCTTTTTACTCCTCTGTCCCTTCGTCGCTCTGGGTGAGGAATCTTGACGTAGGTGTTTTGAATTACTTCTCTTCCCCTTCAAATTTTTCTTTAGGATCACGCAGTTGTTTTTCCGATCGTTGTTCCTCAGCTCTTTTTATCCGGTGCATTTCTCGTCAAGTCGACTCGAGCCTCTTCATCTTTGAGTTCAATCCTCAGTTGTTTTCTTTTCCCACCCGCCCACCCCTTCTTCTTCTCGGAACCGGAGTTTGTAATCGAATATCTATCCTACTCATGCGAAGTCTTTGCTTTCTTTCCTCAATGATTTCAACCGGTGTTTTTTCTCTTCAAGTTATTCGTCGATTTCCCCTTCCAAGATGATTTTGTTTTCCCGCCCTCCCACCCTCTTCTTCAAGGAGTTTGAGTCTT
>NW_021276708.1:0-1263 GCF_002162155.2 Triticum dicoccoides | reverse complement strand
AAAAACCCACTATACATCAACTGATTATCTGCCATCTCTGCTTTATTGGAAGCCACACAACAAAATTAAGGATTCATTTAAATTACTCACATCAATATTTTATTTTTTACAAGGTTGACGAGAAACGACATTTAATCGACCTACATCTCTAATAGGTAAAGATGGGTCCTAATCCCACCCGAGAATGTGTAGATTGAGTACGTTGTCCATGCTCTACCCCACTCCGAGACAAAATTCCGGCAGCACCTCCCCGCTGTTCTCCAAATACACGTCTCAACAAAATGCCGAGAGAATGTGCATCCGGTGAACAACAGGGAGGTGCCACCGAAATCCTGTCTCGGAACGGGGTAGAGCATGAACAACGTACCCAATCTACACATCCTCGGGCTGTCCGTGGAAAGCACTGGTCAATCCGAAAGAGCTGCGGTGATAAATATGCAATTGAATGCATATTTATCGATGCAACCCTTTCGGACGGGAGACCTAGGTTATGCGACTTGATGTGAAAATTTAATCTAGTGACATGATTAAAAGAATGTATGAGGTGGTGGATTTGTAGCTCACCCTCGGATGTAGATGATGCAGTCGATCAGTGAAGGCACAATCAAAGACCAAGAGCTCCAACGTCAATGATCACTCCACCGCAGGCAACACCAGAGATCCTCTAAATTCCACCAAATGAAAAAAATTAGGTCATCGCATCACATATAAAGCATCATCACACATCACATCATATCACAAACTTGTTTTAGCAAGACCAACTTGATGAAGTAACCACTCATCATATCCAAATTTTAACTTTCGTCTATCTATCTTCACAAAAAATTACTCTTCCCTCTCATCTCATCTTCACAATACATATATCTATAATATTGAGTATGTATCTAAAAACATAGTAAAACTACACAAATATCCATTCATCTCATCTATCTATCTCACATTGTGCACTTAATTTTTTTTCAGATTTATACTCTCTTTCATTTCATTCATCTATCTAATCATCTATTAATATACATATATATATGCATTCATCTACAACATTACTACACAAAAAAGGTAAAAAAAATCTTACCTACGGATGAGGGGGCGACCACCGGAGCAGGGGGCGGCCGGTCGGGGCAGGGGACGACCACCGGAGCGGCAGGGGGCGGTCGCCGGAGGGGCCGGCCGGTCGGACCAGCAGGGGGCCGGCCAGGCTAGGCCGTGGGCCGGCCGGGGCGGCGTCCATGCAGGGAGGGCCGGTGAGGTCGAGGAGGGAGGGGC
>NW_021276707.1:0-1395 GCF_002162155.2 Triticum dicoccoides | reverse complement strand
GTGTCGATCATCAACACTCACGCTTTTTGTCGATTCTGACATGTTTCGTGGACTATTACTCACCGTTTTGGGGTCCCAAACCGATTTCCATGATTGTCGAACCCCAAGGTGCGCTTACGTGTCGGTCATCCACACACGCGGTTTTTGTCCATGCTGACCCGTATCATGGACTATTACTCAGTTTTGGGGTCCCAAAGCGATTTCCATGGTTGTCGAACCCTGGGGTGCGTTTACTGGTCAGTCGTCAACACTCACAAATTTTGCCAATTCTGGTCCGTTTCCTGGACTATTACTCACCGTTTTCGGGTCCCGAAGTGATTTCCACGACTAACGAACCCCGGGGTGCGTTTACGTGTCGGTCATCAACACTCGTAGTTCTGGCTGATACTGGCCCGTTTCATGGACTATTACTCACTGTTTTGTGGTCTTGGAGTGATTTCCACGATTGACGAACCACGGGGTGCGTTTACGTGTCGGTCATCAACACTCGCTGTTTTTGTCGATTCTGACCCGTTTCATGGACTATTACTCAATATTGGGGTCTCGAAGCGATTTTCATGGTTGTCAAACCCCAGGGTGCCAACACTCGCAGTTTTGGCTGATTTTTGCCCGTGTCGTGGACCATTACTCACCGGTTTGGGGTCCCAAGGCGATTTCCATGGTTGTCGAACCCCAAGGTGCGCTTGTGTGTCGGTCATCAACACTCACGGTTTTTCTCGATTCTGACCCGTTTGTCGGAGTATTACTCAATTTTGGGGTCTCGAAGCGATTTCGATGGTTGTCGAACCCCGGGGTGCGTTTACATGTTAGTCATCAACACTCACAAATTTGGCCAATTATGGTCCGTCTCTTGGACTATTACTCACCATTTTCGAGTCCCGAAGTGATTTCCACGCTTAACGAACCCCGGGTGCGTTTACGTGTCGGTAATCAACACTCACAATTTTGGCCGATTCTGGTCCACTTCGTGCACTATTACTCAGCATTTTGGGGTCCCAAAGCGATTTCCATGATTGACGATCCTCGGGGTGCATTTACATGTCCATCATCGACACTCACAGTATTGGCCAATTCTGTCCCGTTTCATGGACTATTACTCACCGTTTTGGGGTCCCGAAGCGATTTTCATAGTTGTTGAACCCCAAGGTGCGATTACGTGTCAGTCATGAACACTCGCAGTTTTGGCTGATTCTGGCCTGTTTCGTGGACTATTACTCACTGTTTTGGGGTCCAGGGGTGATTTCCACAATTAACGAACCCTGGGATGCGTTACGTGTCGATCATCAACACTCACGCTTTTTGTCGATTCTGACATGTTTCGTGGACTATTACTCACCGTTTTGGGGTCCCAAACCGATTTCCATGATTGTCGAACCCCAAGGTGCGCTTACGTGT
>NW_021276706.1:0-1115 GCF_002162155.2 Triticum dicoccoides | reverse complement strand
GGATGGTACATCACGTATGTGTGTTGATTGTAGAGGCATTAATAATATTACTATTCGTTATCGTCATTACTATTCATTAATATTCCCTTAGTAATATTATTAATGCCTCTACAATCAACACACATACGTGATGTACCATCCTTTTTCGGCACTAGAATAATAGGAACAGCACAAGGACTAAGGGATTCGCGTATATAACCTTTGTCGAGAAGCTCTTGTACTTGACGCATAATCTCCTTCGTCTCCTCTGGATTGGTACGGTATGGTGCACGGTTTGGCAGTGAAGCACCGGGAATTAAGTCAATCTGATGCTCAATCCCTCGAATAGGCGGTAATCCCGGTGGCACGTCTTGTGGAAAGACGTCAGCAAACTCCTGCAAAATGTTAGTGACAGCAGGATGCAAAGAGGAAGGCACGTCCTCGAATGAAAATAATGCCTCTTTGCACACAAAAGCATAGCAAACAGATTTGCTGAAATCTAGCTCATCAATATCAGATTTGGTGGCAAATAAACATGCACTTTTCAATTTAATTTCAGAAGCAACACTAGATGGTTTATTATTAGGCTTCATTTGTTGCTCAAATTCTTTTGCCACAATCTGATTTTCACTCTTATTCGTCTCCTGTTTTGCTTTATTAGCTCTGTGAATATCATCTTTCAAAATGGAATCAGGAGTCATAGGAAGCAAAGTAATATTTTTATCCTTATGAACAAGAGTATAGTGATTGTTTCTACCATGGTGTACAGAATTTTTATCAAATTGCCATGGTCTACCAAGTAATAAGGAACATGCTTGCATAGGTACCACATCACAATCAACATAATCAGCATATGTAGAGATACTAAAATGCACACGAACAGTACGTGTTACCTTAACCTTGCCGCTGTTGTTGAACCATTGGATGTAGTAAGGATGTGGATGTGGTCTTGTGGTGAGAGAAAGCTTCTCCACCATCTCCATGCTAGCCAAGTTGTTGCAGCTCCCTCCGTCTATTATGACGCGCACAGAACGTTCCTTCACAACTCCCTTGGTATGGAACAAATTGTGCCTCTGATTTTGCTCAGCTTGTGTGACCTGCACACTCAAAACACGTTGAGCAACTAAACATTCATA
>NW_021276705.1:0-1183 GCF_002162155.2 Triticum dicoccoides | reverse complement strand
GTTTACGTAGCAATCACTACTACAAAGTTTAGGCGGGAATCCAATCATCGAAACTTGTGGCAGGCAAAACAAGGAGCTGGGAAAAGCAGCGCCCGTGAAAATCTGCGCCATCGGAATCAGCGCCGCACCGGAATCCGCGCCGTCTGCGCCGTTGTCGCGCGTGCAGCTGCAGGGTCGCCGCCTCCTGCAGTGGCGGCGTGGCCCACAGGCGGGGCCCGCGAGCATCACAAGTTGTCGGCCCGCGCCCGACAGCGGCAACAGAGGCCGCCTCGCTAGGTGGCGGCATGGCCCACCAGGCCTGGCCGTTCCGTCCCGGCTCGGCGCACTGTGCTAACACGGTTATTTCCCGCGCGGCCGCCTCCGGCGGTGGCGGCCGGGCCCGCCGCCTCGTCGCGTGGCGGCAGGTGCCACGTGTCGCCTGCCGCCACCTCTGAGGGGTCTTTTTTGTCAATGTTTTTGACATGTGGTCTTTTTTGGCAATTCTGTTGGCCAGAGGGTCCTTTTGGACAAAAAATCTTGGCTCCGTGGTGCCGACCGGTTTATAAAATTACCGAAATAAAAACGGGTTATGTCTACATCCAGAGCCTGTCTTCATGCACTTTTGTTCGAAATGTACGCTAAGGTAAAATAATGGCTAAAATAAAATGGGCACAGTCACTCGGCCCCAACCTCACTGGCTCCCACGTCAGTTGGCGATCACGGAGAAACGAACGAACGGACGCGGGCACTCGATGCCAGTGCGAATTGACAAAAGCAAGTTGCATTTGAGTAAACACGGACCATGATTTTTGCAACGACATCCTGCGCCGAGTCGCTGATTCTTCAGTTTTATCTTTTCCTTCTTTCGCGGGAGATACTTCGGCTGTTCAATCACGCCGCGGTAGAAGACGCGTCGGTGAGCGCCGCACGTGTATGTTGTTATTAACAAAATGGAATTTAATAAAAAAACGGAATCGATCCTAGTTGGTCGTGTCAGAGTTCGAATACCAAAGTCTTCTTGTGTGATGAAAAGGGGGGAAATATCGCCAGTGAAACGACGGATGATTTGTTTGCTGAGCCTGAAACGTGTCTCATCCGGGGAAGGATACACATTCTTCGCGCAATTTCGCTGTAAAAAACTTAATGTGCCGGAAGCTTGTCATTTTTACATCTCAACCGTAGAGCATCTCTAGCCGTTCGATCC
>NW_021276704.1:0-1126 GCF_002162155.2 Triticum dicoccoides | reverse complement strand
TCAAGTTGTGAAAGCATAGTATAGCGGCGAGACAATGCATCAGCAATAACATTTTCTTTTCCCTTCTTGTGTTTAATGACATAAGGAAAAGTCTCAATGAATTCAACCCATTTAGCATGTCTACGATTCAGTTTAGCTTGACTTTTAATATGTTTCAAAGATTCATGATCAGAATGTATAACAAATTCTTTGGGCCATAAATAATGTTGCCATGTTTCTAAAGTCCGAACAAGAGCATATAATTCTTTATCATAAGTAGAATAATTCACACTAGGCCCACTCAATTTTTCAGAAAAGTATGCAACAGGTTTGCCATCTTGTAATAACACACCGCCTAATCCAATTCCACTAGCATCACATTCAAGCTCAAAAGTCTTATTAAAATCAGGAAGTTGGAGTAAAGGAGCATGTGTCAACTTATCTTTCAATACCGAGAAAGCTTCTTCCTGTGCGGTACCCCAAAGAAAAGGCACATCTTTCTTTGTAAGCTCATTGAGAGGTGCAGCAATGGGCTGAAATCTCTCACAAAACGCCTATAGAATCCAGCGAGGCCAAGAAAACTCCTCACTTGTGTGACCGTTTTGGGTTGCGGCCAACTCTCAATAGCTTCAATCTTGGCTTTATCAACTTCAATTCCCTGTGGAGTAACAACATAGCCAAGAAAAGATACTCGGTCAGTGCAAAAGGTGCACTTCCCAAGGTTACCAAACAAACGTGCATCACATAGAGCAATAAAAACAGCACGTAAATGTTCCAAATGTTCTTCCAAAGATCTGCTATAAATCAATATGTCATCAAAGTAAACTACCACAAATCGTCCAATGAAAGCACGTAAAACTTCGTTCATTAATCTCATGAAAGTACTAGGTGCATTAGTTAACCCAAAAGGCATGACTAACCACTCATATAATCCAAACTTAGTTTTGAATGCTGTTTTCCATTCATCTCCCAATTTCATACGAATTTGATGGTATCCACTACGCAAATCAACTTTGGAGAATATTGTAGAGCCACTCAATTCATCAAGCATATCATCTAGCCTAGGAATAGGATGACGATAACGAATAGTAATATTATTAATGCCTCTACAATCAACACACATACGTGATGTACCATCCTTTTTCGG
>NW_021276703.1:0-1401 GCF_002162155.2 Triticum dicoccoides | reverse complement strand
GAAATCTCATGAACCTCTTAAGAGCGTTAGCGGAAATATTCACCGCATGAATATGTTGATTACTCTTTGCAATAAGCGGTTGGATTCTTTAGATCTAAAAATTTCAGAATATGAAGGGAAACGTAAAGAACCTCCCGGATGGCAATACCTAGATCTATCCCTGCTTTTTATGCCTAGCTAGGGGCGTTAAACGATAGCGCTTGTTGGGAGGCAACCCAATTTTATTTTTTGCTCCTGTTTAGTAATAAATAATTTACCTAGCCTATGTTTTGATTGTGTTTTTGTGTTTAATTACTGTTTGTGCCAAGTAGAACCGTTGGGAAGACTTGGGGGAAGTCTTGATATCTTGCCGTAAAAAAACAGAAACTTTAGCGCTCACGAGAACTGCTGCCATTTTTATTTGGAAAGTGCTATTTAGTTAATTATTTTTTCATATGATTAATAGATAAATTACTCACGTCCATAAATTTATTTTAGAATTTTTGGGGTCCCAGATATTGCGCTAGTTACAGATTACTACAGACTGTTCTGTTTTTGACAGATCATGTTTTTCGTGTGTTGTTTGCTTATTTTGATGAATCTATGGCTAGTAAAATAGTTTATAAACCATAGAGAAGATGGAATACAGTAGGTTTAACATCAATATAAATAAAGAATGAGTTCATTACAGTACCTTGAAGTGGTCTTTTGTTTTCTTTCGCTAATGGAGCTCACGAGATTTTCTACTTTAAGTTTTGTGTTGTGAAGTTTTCAAGTTTTGGGTAAAGATTTCATGGATTATGGAACAAGGAGTGGCAAGAGCCTAAGCTTGGGGATGCCCATGTCACCCCCAAGATATTCTAAGGACACCTAAAAGCCAAAGCTTGAGGATGCCCCGGAAGGCATCCCCTCTTTCCTCTACTTCTATCGGTAACTTTACTTGGAGCTATATTTTTATTCACCACATGATATGTGTTTTGCTTGGAGCATCTTGTATGATTTGAGTCTTTGCTTTTTAGTTTAGCACAATCATACTTGATGTACACACCTTTTAAGAGAGCCATACATGATTTGGAATTTGTTAGAATACTCTATGTACTTTACTTATATCTTTTGAGTTATAGAGTTTTGCTCTAGTACTTCACTTATATCTTTTAGAGCACGGTGGTGGATTTGTTTTATAGAAACTATTGATCTCTCATGTTTCACTTAGATCATTTTGAGAGTCTTAAATAGCATGGTAATTTGCTTAAATAATCCTAATATGCTAGGTATTCAAGAGTAAAAAGTTTCTTATGAGTGTTTTGAATACTAAGAGAAGTTTGATGCTTGATGGTTGTTTTGAGATATGGAGGTAATAATATCAAAGTCGTGCTAGTTGAGTAGTTGTGAATTTGATAAATGCTTGTGTTGAAGTTTGCA
>NW_021276702.1:0-2586 GCF_002162155.2 Triticum dicoccoides | reverse complement strand
TCTGTTTTCATGAACTTAATACTCTAGATGCATGCTGGATAGCGGTCGATGAGTGGAGTAATAGTAGTAGATGCAGGCAGGAGTCGGTCTACTTGTCTCGGACGTGATGCCTATATACATGATCATACCTAGATATTCTCATAACTATGCTCAATTCTGTCCATTGCTCAACAGTAAGTCGTTCACCCACCGTAAAATACTTATGCTCTTGAGAGAAGCCACTAGTGAAACCTATGGCCCCCGGGTCTATCTTCATCATATTAATCTTCCAATACTTAGTTATTTCCTTTGTTGTTCACTTTGCTCTTATTTTACTTTGCATCTTTATCACAAAAATACCAAAAATATTATCCTATCGTATCTATCAGATCTCACTCTTGTAAGTGACCGTGAAGGGATTGACAACCCCTTATCGGGTTGGTTGCGACGAGTTATTTGTTTTGTGCAGGTACGAGGGACTCGCGGGTAGCCTCCTACTGGATTGATACCTTGGTTCTCAAAAACTAAGGGAAATACTTACGCTACTTCACTGCATAATCCTTTCCTCTTCAAGGAAATCCAACGCAGTGCTCAAGAGGTAGCAAGAAGAATTTCTGGCGCCGTTGCCGGGGAGTCTACGCAAAAGTCAACATACCAAGTACCCATCACAACCCTTATCTCCCGCAGTACATTATTTGCCATTTGCCTCTCGTTTTCCTCTCCCCCACTTCACCCTTGCCATTTTATTCGCCCTCTCTCTGTCTCTATCCTCCCTCTCTTTCTCTATTTGCATCTTTTTTGCCCGCTTGCTTTTTGTTTGCTTGTGTGTTGGATTGCTTGCTTGTCGCTATGGCTAGTCCCTTATCCACTCCGTTGTCCCCTGAGTTTGAAGTCTTTCACTTCAAACAAAGACAAGGAGAAAACTTAAAAGATGCCTGCTTGAGGATAATGGAGTCTTATCGTAATTGTACCTTTGAAGTGAATCTGAGAATTATGCTTCGCAATTTCTATGTTGGATTAAATATGTCTCATAGACAACTCTTGGATTGCGTTGCCAAAGGAAATTTTATTGAAATTGATCCCCATATTGCACTTGAAATTATATAAGGTATAGTGCGAACACTACCTCAATAAAAGGGGCCTCATCCTACCTAGGAAGAGACACATGTTTTTGAAATTTTTTGTGATGTTACTAAGATTTTATGGAAATCTCATGAACCTCTTAAGAGCGTTAGCGGAAATATTCACCGCATGAATATGTTGATTACTCTTTGCAATAAGCGGTTGGATTCTTTAGATCTAAAAATTTCAGAATATGAAGGGAAACGTAAAGAACCTCCCGGATGGCAATACCTAGATCTATCCCTGCTTTTTATGCCTAGCTAGGGGCGTTAAACGATAGCGCTTGTTGGGAGGCAACCCAATTTTATTTTTTGCTCCTGTTTAGTAATAAATAATTTACCTAGCCTATGTTTTGATTGTGTTTTTGTGTTTAATTACTGTTTGTGCCAAGTAGAACCGTTGGGAAGACTTGGGGGAAGTCTTGATATCTTGCCGTAAAAAAAACAGAAACTTTAGCGCTCACGAGAACTGCTGCCATTTATATTTGGAAAGTGCTATTTAGTTAATTATTTTTTCATATGATTAATATATAAATTACTCACGTCCATAAATTTATTTTAGAATTTTTGGGGTCCCAGATATTGCGCTAGTTACAGATTACTACAGACTGTTCTGTTTTTGACAGATCATGTTTTTCGTGTGTTGTTTGCTTATTTTGATGAATCTATGGCTAGTAAAATAGTTTATAAACCATAGAGAAGATGGAATACAGTAGGTTTAACATCAATATAAATAAAGAATGAGTTCATTACAGTACCTTGAAGTGGTCTTTTGTTTTCTTTCGCTAATGGAGCTCACGAGATTTTCTACTTTAAGTTTTGTGTTGTGAAGTTTTCAAGTTTTGGGTAAAGATTTCATGGATTATGGAACAAGGAGTGGCAAGAGCCTAAGCTTGGGGATGCCCATGTCACCCCCAAGATATTCTAAGGACACCTAAAAGCCAAAGCTTGAGGATGCCCCGGAAGGCATCCCCTCTTTCCTCTACTTCTATCGGTAACTTTACTTGGAGCTATATTTTTATTCACCACATGATATGTGTTTTGCTTGGAGCATCTTGTATGATTTGAGTCTTTGCTTTTTAGTTTAGCACAATCATACTTGATGTACACACCTTTTAAGAGAGCCATACATGATTTGGAATTTGTTAGAATACTCTATGTACTTTACTTATATCTTTTGAGTTATAGAGTTTTGCTCTAGTACTTCACTTATATCTTTTAGAGCACGGTGGTGGATTTGTTTTATAGAAACTATTGATCTCTCATGTTTCACTTAGATCATTTTGAGAGTCTTAAATAGCATGGTAATTTGCTTAAATAATCCTAATATGCTAGGTATTCAAGAGTAAAAAGTTTCTTATGAGTGTTTTGAATACTAAGAGAAGTTTGATGCTTGATGGTTGTTTTGAGATATGGAGGTAATAATATCAAAGTCGTGCTAGTTGAGTAGTTGTGAATTTGATAAATGCTTGTGTTGAAGTTTGCA